>NC_057813.1:520607467-520619846 GCF_018294505.1 Triticum aestivum
ATGAACGCCCCCCAACCGCTGGTGATTTCCAATCAAAGGTCTCACGACTTCGAATACCCACCGACCACTAGTTTATTACAATTTCTATCCTTCATATACGCGCTGACGGGTGGGCCCTATGGTAATGTGCGCTGCTGAATGTGGACCGTTTGACTAGTCAATTGATTGTGTTATCAACAAATTACGGAGCTGTATGGTGAGCCAGTGACCGTATGATCACCCTAAAATGTACTCCTATTTTATTAACACAGTACATACTCAAACTACCATTTCTTTCTTTCATATACGGGCTGACAGGTGGGCCCCATGGTTACGCGCCATGATGGTGCAACACTAGTTGTGCCATTTGACTGGTCAATTGGTTGTGTCATCAACAAAATACGAAGATGTACGGGTGAGCCAGTGACAGTATAATCATGACATGTATTTTTTTAACATGGTACAGACGCAAGGGCTCATATATATGCGCAAGCACTCACCGCTATAAGCACACACACGCGAACCCTACCCCTATGAGCACCTTCGAGAGAGTGGGCCGGCATATATGATCTTGAGATTTTATGAAGTCACCATAGGTGCCTCGTAGTCGAGTGGAACATCTCCTCCCACTAAACGTACATCGCCAGAAAATACTGAAATTAACACAAGATAAATGCGAGCACCGGGACTTTAACCTTGGTGGGCTCGAGAAACCACTGTCCTCTAATCATCCAACCACATTTTGGTTAGCATGACAAAATGTATGTGGTGACCATGATGAGCTTATTCTGAAGTCCAGTGACCATATCATGTTTTCGCTTCAAATACAATGACCGTAAGTGTCGTCAACAAAACACGGAGCACGCATCAAATGCAAAGTCCGTCAGTGTCATCAACAAAATATGGAGACATATCGGGAGCTAGATATCGTTGTACTATTGTATATGCTTATTTTCTTAGTGGCCGATTGCGTGTGTGGTGTGGTGGGCACATCATTTCTAGTTGTGGTGGGTCAACATGAAGACTCATGGGTCGGCTCCATCCTGCGCCACATATAGGTTCGACCGAGACGTGTTATACGGAGACCCATGTGGAGGACTCGGCGTACAACACGAATCTACCAGAGTCGCAGAGGACTCTATCCCCACTGGTGATAAGCCGACTATATACGATTTGTAACCCTAGGCCCTTAGTATGTTATACAAGCTTGGGGGCTAGTTCGTTGATAGTATACACACGCGCACGATGTCTGGTATTCACGTGTACTTTGTACACACCCCTATCACTAATATACAGTACCAGGAGTAGGCTCTTTCTTCAACTGCAAGGGTCCGTTCCGAACTAGGGTAAAACTTTGCCTCGTATTACCATCCAGCCTAACAGCCAGGGATATCCTACCAAATGATATGATGAAATCATATCTGCCAACTACTATTAGAGAGGTGTGTTGGGGGGGCAATGTGTGCGAGAGAGGCCTAAAGATAATGTGCGTGCGTATAGAGGGCTAGTAGAGACCGTGCATGTGTATATATGCATGTGAGAGAAATAGTGTTTTCTAAATGAGATTAGTGAAAAGAGTGGTACAGAGAGAGAGAGAGAGAGAGAGAGCATGTCGACACCCTGAGAGAGATTGTGAGCATGTGTGAAAGAGAAATGCCGATGCATATAAAGTGTGTGCACTTATGCGTTAGATAGAGAGATATATAACACGTTTGTGAGAACGGGGCGAGGCATAGTGCATCTATGTGTAAAAGGCGGTTCTACGCATTAAATTAAAATATAAATGGCATTATTATTTTTGGATGAGATCGTGAATTTTGCAAAATTGCGTATGGACGAAAATCGGTCTATCAGACACCCATACTCTATTGAATTCTAGCATGTGCATGTGTTTATTTCATATTATCCATCCATAGAGTGAGAGCGGTTTGAAATACAGGCAATGGATGCTTTTGCAATTCATATATAAACATTAATTAGTGCACTCCATGTTGTTAGTGTGAAGCACTTTATACATTTGTCACTTGCATGGATACATTCCAAATTGCTAGCTACGAAATAAAATACATGTCGAATTCAACATAAAGGGGGTTTCGAAGATTCGAATTCATAGGAAGTGCATTCATCTATTTGAACCCGAGATAATGGCATTTGTAAATCAGATGTAAAAGGGGGCATCAATCTTTGTTGTGAGTTTGAACATGCTATATATATTCATACGCATATCTAACTTTTTTTGCAACCAAGGAGATTATACCTAGAACCATGCATGAACTGAGGTAAGTTGCATATTTTTTAATATATACTCGTGTACAATGTATATTAAAATGTACCCCCTCCATTCGAAAATAATCGTAGCTTTAGGATTTTCAAGAGTAAAGATTTGTGAAGTTTGACAAATCCTGAAAGTTCAATTCAAGAGAACCGAAAACGTTAATACTTCTGCACCCAAATATTGAACGAAGCGCCAATTAGGTCTCTAGTCACCCGAAACCGCGCGAGACTAATGATTTGGTGGTAGGAAATTACTGTCCTGACTCTGGCCCGTGTAGCCTATCGGCCCAATGTCCAAAGGTCTAAACCGGGGTAGGTTTGTAACTTCACCAAGACGCCAGTCTCAACCGCCTCCGAGAAGCATTCATACGCCGTGCGCGCCTAAACACCCATGCGCTCGGCCGAAATCTATCCCGCCCACATTTGGGATACCTGTAATGACTGTCCTACCCCCAACCCACAATATGTCTGAAATTTTAGATGGGGGCAAAGTTTGTAACTTTCCCCAAATTTCAAACAAGCGCGTCTCAAACCGAAACATTGTTCCCCCTTAGTTCCCTGCCTCCCTTTGTTTCCCCATTCATACTCCGTGGGCGCAAAAACGCCCTCTCCACCAGCCGAGAAACCCCAGCCTCCTCCGTCCTCCACCCCATAGCGGCCAATCCACCGCCGCCCTCCTCCATCACGCTGGAGCTGGTACCCCGACGTCGTCGTCCAACGCAACCGCAACCGCAACGCCCTAAAGGACTTAGTAGCTAAAGCCAAGGCAGAGCTGCCTCCACGACACCGACGCCGATGTGCGCAGTACCAGAACCGCTCTGACCACGCCGTCCTGCGCCTCACTGCTGAGGCTCCACTGTCGCAACCGTCCACCGCACCAGAGCTGTTCCCGATGCGCCGTCGTTCGCCGCCTCGGATCTGCTTCCCCGCCGCCGATAGACGGCCACCGCACCACACTCAACAACTTGGCCATGGGTTCGTCCAAGGTTGCACCGTCCTCCACAACTTTTGGTTTCCGGAGAACAACAAGATCGGCGGAAAAACAGAAGGAGGACACAGCACTGCCAGCAGGAAGAGGTACTCCTCTTCCCTTATTCATGCAAATCTTACGTCTCCGCTCACAGCGTATTCATCCCACGAAAGAAACTAGTTGAGCAATTCTTATTGCATCTTCTTCGTGATACTAAATGCACAAGGTTTCCTCCCTTTTACTATTTCACCTTTGCTAGAGGTCAGTAGCCCGCCTGGATTTCAATTCAGGGTCAGTCGAACCACAATTAAAAGAAGCTGCACCCGCTTAGGCACGCGGAGCACCTAGTCCGCCTGTTCCCCGGGGAAGCGGTGCATCGGTGTCTATCATAGGGGTGTGGGGCGCTGGAGCTGTTTGCGCCCGATCTGGAGGTCGACGGGGCTTGAATGGATGGCCGGGGGGGCGGTGCCAAGCACGGCGGTGCGGTGAGGTCGACAGGAGGGCGCGGGCAGGGGAGGAATACTGGGCCTATGGTCGCTGGCGTTTCGAGGAAGATCGTCAACACTGACTGGCTGGAGGTAGATGAAGGTGATCTGCCCGTTCTTTGTACATCGGACGGTGCAGAAAAAATGGACTGACCTATTTGCTTTCAGTCGACTGTTATTTTCATAGAATCCTGTAGTAATTGAGTGTGCCATGCATGTTGTAGAGCTATCATATGTCTCCCGTCATTTATTTCTCACCGACCTGCTATCTGCTACCTTTACACTGTACTAATTGTGCACACACTTCACCCATACTCACACTATTGTTTTTTTATGCATGGGTATTTCAGACTCTGACGCAGTGTTGATGAATGCAGAAAAGAAAAGACAAAAGTCACTCCAATGTAATTCGAAGATAAGCAGTAAGTGTTTCAGCGCTCTAATGGGTGCAGTGTCAGCAGTTGGAGACAGTAAACGTACCTCTGCAGTTGATGATCTCAATTGCCACACACAACCATCCCAGGTGCTTGCTTTAACTTCACGCTGTCAAATGTGGTTGCATGTTGTATATGGTGTCTAGCTTGTATTGCTTCCAATTTGGTTAAAAATTGCATCTGCTTACTTTACACATTATACCTTTGATATGACATGCCTTCCTGTTTTTGATACATACTACATATGTCTATTAACCATGTTCGTACATCAAACTAATGCTCTTTTGTATCCCTCATCAATCACTTATGATGAGATAGTCACCCGGGTGGTTTACTGTGAGACGCCCTACTCGTTTAAAGAGTGCCGTGTCATCCTCCCCACATGATTCTCGAGAAACAGCAATGCTAAATGAAGATAGTCAACGTAGCTCTCTAGTTGATCACCGCAATTCCCCCACACCACCATCGCAGGTGCTTGCTCTTACTTGGCAGTGTGATATGTGGTTGCATGTTGCATATGGTGTCTACCTTGTAATGCTTCTAATTAGGGTAAATTGCATCTGCTTAGTTAACACATTATACCTGTGAATATGACATGCCTTCCTGTTTTTGGTACATACTACGTCTTTCTATTAACCATGTTCTTACATCAAACTACTTCTCTTGTGTATCCCTCATCAGTGCTCCTAATTTGTTAAATTGCATCTCCTTAGCTTACACATTATACATGTGAATATGACACGCCTTCCTGTTTTTGGTACATACTACATCTGCCTATCACACCATGTTCTTACATCAAACTATTGTTCTTGTGTATCCTGCGTCTATCGCTTATGATGAGACAGTCACGCGCGTGGGTTAATATGAGACACAATACTCTTATAAAGAATGCAATTTCATCCTCTCCAAATGATTCTCAAGAAACAGCAAGCCTAAATGAAGATATTGAACTTTGCTCTGTACCTGAAGACACCACTTCCCCTACACCACCATCACAGGTGCTTGCTCCAACTTTGCAGTGTGATATGTGGTTGCATGTTGTATACAGTGTCTAGCTTGTAATGCTTCTAATTGGGGTAAATTGCATCTGCTTAGTTTACACACTATACCTGTGAATATGACATGCTTTCCTATTTTTGGTACACACTACATCTATGTGTTAACCTTGTTCTTACATGAAACTACCTCTCTTCTGTATCCTGCATCAATCACTTACGATGAGTCACCTTTATTCGATGCATATTGCATATTATTTCTAGCATGTTGCCATGTATTGCTTCTAATTTGGTCAAATACATTTGTTAGGGCACCCTTTTAATTTGGCAGAGTAATATTGGTTTCATCTTTCATATGGTTTCTAGCTTGCATCGATTCTAACAAGTTCAAGCACCTTGTGCTTAGTTTACACTTTATACATCATACATGTCAATATGTCACGCCGTCCTGTTTTTCATACATATTCCATCCTCCTATCATGTGGCTGCCTTACATGAAAGTAGTGTCATCAGTATCATGCATCAATAAGTTCTGAAGAGCAAATTTTATTCCTTTTTCTTGTGGGTTTGACTTGACAAGGCAAAATCAAGAAAGAGGAAGGAAATGAGTAAGGAAGGCGATGAAGGTGGTCCTTTGCAGCAACGTAAACGGAGCATCTGTATCGATTCTCCTTGTACTGATAGTGCATTACATTGTCCAAGTCTCCGCTCCCCTACTCCACCATCCAAGGTGCTTGCTCTAACTTGGCAGTGTGATATCTGGTTGCATGTTGCATATGGTTTCTAGCTCGTATTGCTCCTAATTATTGTAAACTGCATCTGCTTAGCTTACACATGATACATGTGAATATGACACACTTCCTATTTTTGGTACATACTATATCTGTCTATCACACCATGCTCTTACATGAAACTACTCTTCTTGTGTATCCTGCATCAGTCACTTATGATGGGACACCTTTAAGTTGGCAGTGTGATATTGGGTTGCGTCTTGAATATGATTTCTAGCATGTATTGCTTCTAGTTTGATGAACGCCACCTATGAAGAGACAGTTTTAACTTGGCAGAGTGATATTGATTGCACCTTCCATATGGTGTCTTGCAGTGTTTCTAATTTGTTGAAGTGCCTTCTGCTTAGTTACCACATCATAGGTGTGAATATGTCAAGCCGTCCATTTTTTCGTACATATTCCATCCTTGTATCATGACTTTGCCTTTCATCAGAGTAGTGTTCGTCAGTATCATGCATGAATGAGTTCTGAAGAGCGAATGATATTCCTTTTTCTTGTCGGTATGACCTCACAATGCAAAATCAATAAAGCTGAAGGAAATTGGCAAGGCATTGAATGACGGTGGTCCTTCCGAGCAACTGAAACGGAGGTTCTCTACAGATTCTACTCCGCCATCCTCCAACAAAATTCGCAAGACAACGCAAGGCTAGACAGTCAACGTAGCTGTGTAGATTATGAGCACATCTCCCCTACTCAACCATCACAGGTGCTTGCTATAACTTGGCACTATTATATGTGGTTGCATGTTGCGTATGATGTCTAGCTTGTATTGCTTCTAACTTTGTTGAATTGCATCTGCTTACTTTACACATAATGCCTGTGAATATGACATGTGTTCCTGTTTTTACATCAGACTACTATTCTTGCATATCCTGCATCAGTCACTTATGATAAGGCACCTTTAAGTCGCCACTATGATATTGGTTGTGTCTTGCATATGATTTCTAGCATATACTGCTTCTAATTTGTTGAAACGCCATACAGTTTGAACTTGGCAGAGTGATATTGGTTGCATCTTTCATATGGTGTCTAGCTTGCAGTGCTTCTAATTTGTTGAAATGCCTTCTGCTTAGTTACCACATCATAGGTGTGAATATGTCACACCATCCTGTTTTTCATACATATTCCATCCTTGCATCATGTGTTTGCCTTTCATCCGAGTAGTGTTCGTCAGTATCATGCATGAATGAGTTCTGAAGAGAGAATTTTATTCCTTTTTCTTATCGGTTTGACTTCACAAATGCAAAATCATTACAGCTGAAGGAAATTAGTCCGGCAGTGGATGATGGTGGTCCTTCGGAGCAACTCAAATAGGGGGTCTCTACAGATTCTACTCCGCCATCCTCCCAACAAGATTCGCAAGACAACACAAGGCTGGACAGTCAACGTAGATGTGTAGATGATGAGCACATCTCCCCTACTCCACCATCACAGGTGCTTGCTCTAACTTGACACTATTATATGTGGTTGCATGTTGCGTATGATGTCTAGCTTGTATTGCTTCTAACTTGAATTGCATCTGCTTACTTTACACATAATGCCTGTGAATATGACACGTGTTCCTGTTTCTAGAACATATGTGTACATGATGAGCACATCTCCCCTACTCCACCATCACAGTTGCTTGCTCTTACTTGGAACTGTTATACGTGGTTGCGTTTTTCGTATGATGTCTAGTTTGTATTGCTTCTGATTATGTAGAATTGCATCTGCGTAGCTTACAACTTATACCTGCAATGATCACTTACACATAAGACACATTTAACTTGGGACTGTGATGTAGGTTGCATTTTGCATTGTCTTCTAGCTTGTACTGCTTCTAATTTCTTGAAATGGCACTTACGACGAGACACTTTTTACCTGATAGAGTGATATTGGTTGCATGTTCATATGGTGCCTAGCTTTCATTTCTTCTAATTTTGTTGAAATGCCTTCCGCTTACTGTTTTTTCATACATATTCCATCCTCTTATCGTACGTGTGAATATGAAACGCTGTCTTTTTTTGTATATGTTCCATCCTCCTATCCTGTGCTTGCCTTACATCAAAGTAGTTTTCGTCTGTATCATGCATCAACCAGTTATGCAGAGCTAATTTTATTCATCTTCTTGTGGTTTTGACTTCATAAGGCAATATCAGAAAATAGGAAGGAAAAGAGTAAGTTAGGGGATGTTGGTCGTACTCCACACCGATGCAAACAGAGACTCTCTAGATTTGCCACTGCTACTACTAATGAAGTTGAAGTCCCAAGTCTACATGATGAGTTCATCTCCCACACTCCACCATCGCAGGTGCTTGCTCTAAGTTGACAGTGTGATAATTGGTTTCATGTTGCATATGTTGTCTAGCCTGTATTTCTTCTATTTTGATTAAATTGCACCTGCTGAGTTTATATGTTATACATGTGCATATGACATGGCTTTCTATGTCTAGAATACACTCCATCTATCTAACATACCATGTTCTTACATCAAAGTACTGCTGTTGTGTATCCCGCATCAATCACTCATGATTGGATGCTTTTAACATGGCAGTTTGATAGTGGTTGCATCTTCAATTGATTTCTATGTTGTACTGCTTCTAATTTTTCGAATTGCCACTTATGACAAGACACTTTTAACTTGGCAGAGTAATATTGGTTGCATCTTTCATATGGTGTCTAGCTTGCATTACTTATATTTTCTTGAAAATCCTTCTGCTTAGTTTGCACATCGTAGCTGTGAATATGTCATGCCGTCCTGTTTTTCTTACATATTCCATCCTCATACGGTTGTCTTACATCAAAGTATTGCTTGTCTGTATCATGCATCAATGAGTTCTGAAGAGTGATTTTATTCTTTTGTGTTGTGGGTACAGCTTGACATGGCAAAGTCAAAAAAGAGCGAGGAAAATAATATAGTAGGGAGTGCTGTTACTCGTCGGGTGTAACGGAAAAGGTTCTGCCGTCGAGACTCTGCTGGTACTTATAGTGCAGTAGAAGGTCCAAGTCCACCGGCTAAATCTACAAACATAGTATCACCTGCTCCACCAGCTGCAGCATCCGCTTCAACTATACCAGCATCTCAACCAGTTACTCGTTCGTTTGCTCCGGAACTGGCAAGTTCCCAAGCTGCCTTCACACCTAACACTACTTCCGAAGCACTGCTGACACAACAGGACTTGGCAAGATCAGATGAACCTCATGAGCATCAACACCAAGACGGTACCTGACCGAGTCAAGTCGCAGTTGCATGCTCCTTTATACGTACTCTCACAGTTTGATGTACACTAACACTTTCCATATTCGTTGTTGAACTAGCACCACAGCGCAAGCGGAAACAGACATCAGGGATAATGCTTGACAGATTAACAAAATCTAAAGGACGAAGAATGGAGATCCATTTTGAGGCAGGTTTAAAAAGGCCATGTGATGCTACAGAGTCAGCCAAGATAGTATCAGAGGCAGCCGTTGCCGTTAGGTGTCATGCGCATATCCTCCCAACATGGATCCAGCACAGGAATGAGAAAGAAAATACCCAGTTTAACACCTTCCTTGACCATTTATCCGTAAGTAATGTTATTCACCGCAATTAGTAATATTGTCTTGCTCTGTCCCATACTTTCTAGCTTCCTCCTAATAAGACTCACATTCTTTTTTCAACAGATGAGGTTCAAGTTGGATCCAAAAGATGATGCAACTAAACAAGCATGCACTCATGTTTTTCAGTCTGCTCTGCGACAGTATCGGTACCACCTTAGAAAATCTCACTTTGAAGGCAAGGCTAACTGTCGGTGTCAAAACCGGCAGATCTCGGGTAGGGGGTCCCGAACTGTGCGTCTAGGCGGATGGTAACAGGAGACAAGGGACACGATGTTTTTACCCAGGTTCGGGCCCTCTCGATGGAGGTAAAACCCTACTCCTACTTGATTGATATTGATGATATGGGTAGTACAAGAGTAGATCTACCACGAGATCAAGGAGGCTAAACCCTAGAAGCTAGCCTATGGTATGATTGTTCTTCGTCCTATGGACTAAAACCCTGCGGTTTATATAGACACCGGAGAGGGCTAGGGTTACACAGAGTTGGTTACAATGGTAGGAGATCTACATATCCGTATTGCCAAGCTTGCTTTCCACGCCAAGGAAAGTCCCATCCGAACGCGGGACGAAGTCTTCAATCTTGTGTCTTCATAGTCTTGGAGTCCGGCCGATGATGATAGTTCGGCTATCCGGACACCCCCTAGTCCAGGACTCCCTCAGTAGCCCCTGAACCAGGCTTCAATGAAGACGAGTCCGGCGTGCATATTGTCTTCGGCATTGCAAGGCGGGTTCCTCCTCCGAATAGTCCATAGAAGATTGTGAACACCAGGATAGTGTCCGACTCTGTAAAATAAATTCCACATACCATCGTAGAGAGAATATGTAGCGACCCGAGCTCAGATGGTCAAGTCTCTGTGCTCAGGTGTCATCCCTGCATCAGTAATGCTGACACCACAAAGTACTTCGAAGGATTTATAACAGAGTAGAAATCACACACTTATTACATCGAATGTCTCAAAAGAGAACTTATTACAATAATATGGCTTAAGGCCATCTAAAGCGATAACAGCGGAAGGCTTGGAAGATAAAGTCAGTCCATCAACTCCAACGGCATAGCTGAGCTACACGGCAACGACCTACGAACCTTACTCCTCGTCTGAAAAGTCTGCAACATAATACGTTGCAGCCCGAGAATGGGTCAGCACATGGAATATGCTGGCAATGTAACACAAAAGAGCAATAACAGAATAATGCTACCACTACATGCATATTTGGCTGGTGGAAAGCTCTATGGTTACAGTTTTGCGAAAAGCAATTTTTCCCTACTACAAAGGAATCAATTTTAATTTAACTATCATGGTAGTTGAAACATCATTTGAGAAGGTAACCCCAACTCAATGATCCCAATTAAAAGTAATTAACAACCCATCAATATTAATGTTAAGAGTGTTGATATACATGCGAATACTCAAGTAATAGATACTCAGAATTGTCCATGACTGGGGACACGGCTAACCATGATTAGATTGTACACTCTGCAGAGGTTTGCGCACTTTTCCCTGCAAGACTCGATCGCCTCCGTTGATTCTCGCACTGCATGGTGTTTGAGAGACGGATGACCGAGACACAGTCTTTCAGAAGCATTAACTCTCTACTCCGGGCAGACCATACCAAACCTACAAACCCACTACCTACTGATCCACCTCTTCAAGAGCTTCACGCAACTTACTCAAACTATGCTAGAGCCCATAATAGCTTGCGACTGCACACAGAAGTTTCTAGCATGAATAGACTCAGTTCCCTTTGAGCCTGGGTGGCGGTCCATAGGAGAATCACACGGTAACCCCGGGATTTCCAAAAATAAAACAGGCAATCACTGGTAACCCCAGGTGCCTCAATCCACCCAGATGTGTATTAAAGTTGCCACCTTAAGTAAACCATTAATTATCAATCTCACATCTGTCATGGATATCACTCAAACCCAATCCACATCTACGAGCATAGCATGGCAATGTAAGCATAACGTAGAAGTAACTCCCAAGGGTTTGATAATAAACAGGGTAATAGGTTCTACCTCATCAACTACTTCCCAATACCCACATGTTAAAGGCATCCTAATCATGCAATGTTTGGGGATTGAAACTAATGCATAAAAACTGGGTATGAAAAGAGTATTATCAATGTGTTACTTGCCTTGCTGACGATCCGGGTATCCTAGAGACTCGTAGTAACACGCTTCGCACTCCGGGAATTCTATCGCAAGCAAACAATAACATACATAAGCAACAAACAAAGATGCACAAGTAGAACTCCAAATAAAATAGTTTGACCGGAGAGTTCAACTAAAGAACTCCGGTTTGCTAGAAGAATCAAATCAAACAAAGCAACGAAACTCAAACGGCAAAAGAAACAACTTCGTTTTGCTATTCTGGATATAGGTCAAATTTTACAGAAGAAAAATCTTGTTTGAGTTGATTATTCGGAAAGAGGGTTTCGAGATGAAACTCCAGGCGCTTGAATCGCCTGATTCCGGTAAACGAGCGAAAAGATAAACAGGTTTGAAAATCGGATCAGAAATCGCGATCAGAATAATCGCGGAATAAATCCGATAAAAAGTAAAACGACGAGCTGCTAAACAGACGAACGTTCGTTAACAGAAACTAAACAGTGAACACGTTCGTTAGAACGAACCGACGAACGGACGTTCGCTAAGTAAATAAACCGGGAATAAAATAAAATAAACCGATCTAAGAAAAAAACGATCTAGGGTTTTTCAAAAAAAACCGAAGGGTTTATTTAAAAAAATGCGGCGGGGTCAGGTACCTCCGGCGAGGCTCGTCCGGCAGGGCAGCGGCTCCGGGGGGCTTGGCAACGGGCGGCGGGGCTGCGGGGTGGCGGCGGGAGGCGGTGGCGACGTGGGGCGGCGGCGGCG
>NC_057813.1:520620361-520628420 GCF_018294505.1 Triticum aestivum
GCCGCGCACGGCGCGCGCGTGAGGAAGGCGGCGGCGGCTGGCTGGGCCGGCCTGCTCGGCTGGGCCTTCGGCCCAGTCGGGCGCAAGGTTAATTTATTTATTTATTTTTTGAAACATTCCGCCGAAAGAAAAATTCCTAGAAAAATAAATAAAATTCAAAAAATTCCAAAACAAGTTTTCTTCGTCTAAATAAAATATTTAGAACAAGATGAACTTTTCTTGGTCCCTAAAATGCAATTTTAAAACATACAACATGTTTCTAGGGCAAATAAAATCCCGAATAAATTCAAATAAAATCCCAAAAATGATTTTAACATTTTTCCTCCGATATTTCAATTATTTTGGAGAAGTCATATTATCTCCCCTCATTTATTATTTTAAAATGAAATATTTTCCGAAGAGAAAATAATTAAAATCAAATCCTCGTCTTCACTATTTGATAAAAATTTCAAATATGAAAATTAGAAAATCCCCAACTCTCTCCGAAGGTCCTTGAGTTGCTTAGGATTTCGAGGATTGCAAACGAAAAAGAAATAAAATATGATATGCATGTATGACCTATGTATAACATGCCAAATTGGAAATTTGGGATGTTACAAACCTAACCCCCTTAAGATGAATCTCGCCCTCGAGATTCGGGTTGGCTAGAAAATAGGTGCGGATGGTCTCTGCGAATATCCTCCTCTCGCTCCCAGGTGGCTTCCTCCTCGGTATGATGACTCCACTGAACTTTGCAAAACTTGATCACCTTGTTGCGAGTGACTCGGCTATCAAACTCAAGAATCTTTACTGGATTCTCCTCATAAGTCAGATTATTATCCAGCTAAATCGCCTCCAATGGTACTGTATCATTCAATGGTATGTCGGCCATCTCAGCATGGCACTTCTTTAGCTGTGATACGTGGAATACATCGTGAACTCCTGACAATCCTTCAGGTAACTCCAGCTTGTAGGCAACTTCTCCCATCCGTTCGAAAATACGATACGGTCCCACAAATCTCGGGGCTAACTTTCCCTTGACTCCAAAACGTTTTACTCCCCTCAAGGGTGATACTCTTAGATAGGCTCTGTCTCCAACTTCATAAGTTACTTCCTTGCGTTTTGAATCTGCGTAACTCTTCTGTCTGGACTGAGCAATCTTTAGTCTGCCTCTGATCAGTTTAACCTTCTCCTCTGATTCCTTGATCAAACCTGGTCCAAACAACTGACGGTCTCCTACCTCATCCCACATCAATGGTGTTCTACATCTGCGCCCATACAGAGCTTCAAATGGTGCCATCTTCAAACTGGCCTGGGTACTGTTGTTGTGAGAAAACTCTGCGTACGGCAAATTGTTATCCCAACTAGATCCATAATCTAGCGCACAAGCTCTCAACATATCCTCCAAAATCTGTTGACTCTCTCTGTCTGCCCATCGGTCTGCTGGTGAAAAGCTGTACTAAACTCCAATCGGGTTCCCAAAGTCTGGTGTAACTGATGCCAAAACTTTGAAGTAAACTGGTTCCTCTATCTGATACGATGCTCCTCGGAACTCCATGTAAACATACGATCCTGGTCATATATATCTTGGCCAACTTCGCACTTGTATACGTTGTTTTCACCGGGATGAAATGAGCTACCTTTGTCAATCGATCCACAACTACCCATATAGAATCATATCCTGCCTTGGTTCAGGGTAATCTGGTAATAAAGTCCATACCAAGTTTGTCCCACTTCCATTCGGGTATTGGCATAGGCTGTAACAGTCCTGCTGGCTTCTGATGTTCTGCCTTCACTCTCTGACATACATCACATACGGCTACATACTCGGCAATATCCTTCTTCATTCCAGTCCACCAGAAACGTTCCTTCAAGTCCAAATACATCTTGGTGTTTCCGGGGTGAATCGAGTATGGTGAGTCATGGGCCTCCTGAAGTATCAACTTCCTGATCTCCGAATTGTTGGGCACATAAATTCGGTCCTCAAACCACAAGGTATCATTCTCATCCTCGCGAAAACCTTTGGCTTTTCCTTCACCCATCCTCTCTCTTATCTCATCAATCTCTTTGTCTTCCTTCTGAGCTTCTTGAATCTTGTCCAACAGTGTCGACTGAACTTCCATTGTTGCAAGAAAACCTCTTGGAACAATCTCCAATCGTAGTTCCATGATCTCTGCAGCTAACTCCTTTGGCATTCATTGTTCACAAGAACATTAGCATAACTCTTCCGGCTCAAAGCATCTGCTACGACATTGGCTTTTCCTGGATGGTAGTGTAGCTTCATGTCGTAATCCTTTATAAGTTCCAACCATCTCCTCTGCCTGAGGTTCAACTCCTTCTGTGTGAAAATGTACTTCAAGCTCTTATGATCCGTGTACACATCACAAGGTTTCCGATAAGATAATGTCTCCAGGTCTTTAACGCATGCACTACGGCTGCTAACTCCAAATCATGCGTGGCATAGTTCAACTCGTGTGGCTTCAGTTGTCATGAGGCATACGATACAACCTTTCCTTCCTGCATAAGCACACATCCAAGTCCCAAGCGAGAGGCGTCACAATACACTTGAAACTCCTTATGTATATCTGGCAAGGTCAGCACTGGGGCTGTAGTCAATCGCTCCTTCAGCTCTTGAAAACTTGTCTCGCACTCCTCTGTCCATTTGAACTTAGTATCCTTCTTTAACAATTCAGTCACTGGTTTAGCAATCTTGGAAAAATTCTCAATGAATCTCCGATAATATCCTGCCAGTCCAAGAAAACTGCGGATCTCGCCAACTGAACTGGGTGCCAACCATTCAGTGACCGACTGAACCTTACTGGGATCCACTACTATACCCTCTCCGGATATAACATGCCCAAGAAATCCAACTTCATTCAACCAGAACTCGCACTTGTTGAATTTGGCGTATAACTGGTGTTCCCTGAGTTTCTCGAGAACTAAACGCAAATGTTCCGCGTGCTCCTCTTCATTCTTCGAGTATATCATAATGTCATCAATGAATACCACAACAAACTTGTCCAAATACTCCATGAACACCTTGTTCATCATACTCATGAAATAGGCAGGGGCGTTAGTCAGTCCAAATGACATGACCGTATACTCATATAGTCCATACCGAGTGGTAGATGCTGTCCTGGGTATATCCTTCTCTCGGATCTTCAACTGATGGTATCCCGATCGCAGATCAATCTTTGAAAACACCTTTGCTCCTTGTAACTGATCAAACAGATCATTGATCATCGGTAAGGGATACTTATTCTTTATCGTTACTTTATTCAGAGTTCGGTAATCAACAACCATCCTTAGGGATTTATCCTTCTTCTCCACCAAAAGTACTGGGGCTCCCCAAGGTGACGAGCTTCTACGAATGTAACCTTTCTCCAACAGCTCCTTAATCTGCTTCTTAATTTCCTCCAGATCATTTGCTGGCATCCGATAGGGTCTCTTAGATATCGGTCCTGTTCCTGGCAATAGCTCTATCAAAAACTCAATGTCTCTGTCCGGTGGCATACCAGGTAACTCTTCGGGGAAAACATCCGGAAAATCCTTTACTACAGGTACTTCCTCCTGTACAACTCCCGTGAGGGCGTTTACTTGGCTCCTCCTAGGCACATGCCTAGATACATACTTAATCCTTTTTTCCTCCGGGGTGGTAAGATAAATTGACTTACTAGCACAGTCAATACTTCCTTCATACTTTGACATCCAGTCCATACCTAATATCACATCCAATCCTTGCGACTCCAAAATAATTAGGTCAGACGGAAATACATGTGTTCCAATGATTAGGGGTATCTGGGTGCACCATCTGCTAGCCATGTACTCTGATCCTGGCGAGCTCACTAAGAGGGGTGTCCTAAGGGTTTGGGTTGGTAACTTAAACTTTTCCACAAATCCCCTTGATATGTATGAATGCGATGCACCAGTATCGAAAAGAACAATAGCGGTAAATGACTGAACCAAAAACTGACCTATTACCGCGTCTGGCTGCTCTTCAACCTCCTCCACGTTAACGTGATTCACTTGTCCTTTGTTGAACGGATTGGGCTTCTTCCCTGCGCTCCCGTTTCCATTCCCATTCTTTCCTTCAGAGCAGTCATTGGCATAGCGCCCTGTCTTCCCGCACTTGTAGCAAACAACTTGGCTTAAGTCCCTCTTTGCGGGTGTAGATGGGTTAGAGCGGTTCTTATTATTGTTGGATCCATTCCCATTCTTGTTCTTCGCACCATTATGGTTATGCGATCCTCCTCCAGCATGGTTCTGTACTCCATGGTTATGAAAAAGTCCTCCCGAGTTCGGGGTCAAGCGGGGCTTCTGGTGAGCTCCTGAGTTGTATTTCCCTTGTCCATACTTCCTCTTACGATTATCAATCTATTGCTGCTTCCCTTCAATCATTAGGGCCTTATCTACCAACTCCTGGTAGTTGTTGAAGGTTGCTACCATCAACTGCATACTCATCTCGTCATTCAGCCCTTCCATAAACTTCTCCTGCTTCGCGGCATCTGTGGCCACATCATCAGGGGCATAACGTGACAACTTGCTAAACTCATCCACGTACTGGCCAACAGTATGATTCCCCTGGCGTAGGTTGCGAAACTCACGCTTCTTCATCTGCATAGCTCCAGTCGAGACATGGGTAGTGCGAAAAGCCTGCCGAAACTAAGCCCATGTGACAGTGTCGATAGGATAGGTGGTTGTGAAATTCTCCCACCATGCTGCTGCAGGTCCATCCAGTTGGTGTGCGGCAAAACACACCTTCTCAGCATCTATGCATCCAGCGGTGGTTAATTCCCTTCCAATACGATGTAGCCAATCATCTGCAACTATTGGCTCGATGCTACTGGAGAACACCGGCGGCTGTAACCTTAAGAAACGGGTGAGGTTATCCACTGGCGGCGGGTTGTTGTTGTTGGCATTGTTGTTATTGGCATTGCCCTTGTTCTGAACTAACAACTGCATCAGGGCATTCTGCTGCTGGATCAACTGGGTGATCTCCGGTGGTAAAACAAACTCGGGGTCTCTCCTCGGAGGCATCTGATGGGTTTAGATGGAAGAGATTTAGAATAGAAAAAGATCTAGGGGAGAAACACTACCCATATGTATATGAGGCAAACACAAGCATTCATTCAATCAATCAAGCAAGGGCATACAAAACGGTCTAAGACTATCGCAAAAGTGCTCACTACTACTAGTTACATGGGGGAAAATACTATTATCATATGGTGGTCATCTAGAAATTTTGATCAGTGGAAGACTCCATGATGTCTGCTCCAGCTTCATCTTTGTAATCATCATCAGTTGTATCCGAGTCGGTGTCGTCGATGATGATGTAGTTGTCCGGACGTATGAGGTCTTCTTTCGGAACTGGTCCTCCCATAAAGATTCCGATCTTCTCAACTAAGTCATCATTCTTCTCCAATAGGGTCTTGATTTCCTCCTCATATCCCTCGCGTGTGAACTTAAGTTCTTCCTCCAGCTCGATGATCCTGGTCTTCGCCTTCTTCAACTCGATCATGTCTGCGCACATCTAGTTCTCCTGTCGTCGAATGTGTTGGTTTTGCTCCTGGATAAAGGTTGCGACAGATCTATCCTTCCTAGTGCTGACCATCTCCCATTGTTCATCTCGGCGCCCACATATTTGATAGGTGGTATGCTCAAGTTCCTTGTTGTAGATTTCTCCAATGCGTCCCATGGTAATATGAGCTGCCATACTCTTGCCAAGGCTCCAAGTGGGTGCTTCAAAAGAAAACTCTATGGGTTTGGAATTTGGCGAGAACGTCCTTCCTAGAACTCGTACTTGAATCATCCAGCGCTCTTCTTCCGGTAGGGTGGCGTTGTTCGTCCCAGTGAAGCTTGGTATTCCAATATTCAAGTACCTAGTGACTTCCTTCAAGTGGCGTCCAAAAGGTGTGTCTTCATCCGGCTGTGCAAACTTGGTCTTCATCTCCTTCATCCTAAAGAGTGGAAAGAGAAGAGGAGTCAGAAATGAGAAGAGAAGTGTGACCTATGGTTTATCTTAGTGGTCGTGTCCTACACTCAGCGTGTGCTCTAATACCATCTTGTAGCGACCCGAGCTCAGATGGTCAAGTCTCTGTGCTCAGGTGTCATCCCTGGATCAGTAATGCTGACACCACATAGTACTTCGAAGGATTTATAACAGAGTAGCAATCACACACTTATTACATCGAATGTCTCAAAAGAGAACTTATTACAATAATATGGCTTAAGGCCATCTAAAGCGATAATAGCGGAAGGCTTGGAAGATAAAGTGAGTCCATCAACTCCAACGGCATAGCTGAGCTGCACGGCAACGACCTATGAACCTTACTCCTCGTCTGAAAAGTCTGCAACATAATACGTTGCAGCCCGAGAACGGGTCAGCACATGGAATATGCTGGCAAGGTAACACAAAAGAGCAATAACAGAATAATGCTACCACTACATGCATATTTGGCTGGTGGAAAGCTCTATGGTTACAGTTTTGCGAAAAGCCAATTTTTCCCTACTACAAAGGAATCAATTTTAATTTAACTATCATGGTAGTTGAAACATCATTTGAGAAGGTAACCCCAACTCAATGATCCCAATTAAAAGTAATTAACAACCCATCAATATTAATGTTAAGAGTGTTGATATACATGCGAATACTCAAGTACTAGATACTCAGAATTGTCCATGACTGGGGACACAGCTAACCATGATTAGATTGTACACTCTGCAGAGGTTTGCGCACTTTTCCCTGCAAGACTCGATCGCCTCCGTTGATTCTCGCACTGCATGGTGTTTGAGAGACGGATGACCGAGACACAGTCTTTCAGAAGCATTAACTCTCTACTCCGGGCAGACAATACCAAACCTACAAACCCACTACCTGCTGATCCACCTCTTCAAGAGCTTCACGCAACTTACTCAAACTATGCTAGAGCCCATAATAGCTTGCGACTACACACGGAAGTTTCTAGCATGAATAGACTCAGTTCCCTTTGAGCCTGGGTGGCGGTCCATAGGAGAATCACCCGGTAACCCCGGGATTTCTAAAAATAAAACAGGCAATCACTGGTAACCCCAGGTGCCTCAACCCACCCAGATGTGTATTAAAGTTGCCACCTTAAGTAAACCATTAATTATCAATCTCACATCTGTCATGGATATCACTCAAACCCAATCCACGTCTACGAGCATAGCATGGCAATGTAAGCATAACATAAAAGTAACTCCCAAGGGTTTGATAATAAACAGGGTAATAGGTTCTACCTCATCAACTACTTCCCAATACCCACATGTTAAAGGCATCCTAATCATGCAATGTTTGGGGATTGAAACTAATGCATAAAAACTGGGTATGAAAAGAGTATGATCAATGTGTTACTTGCCTTGCTGACGATCCGGGTATCCTAGAGACTCGTAGTAACACGCTTCACACTCCGGGAATTCTATCACAAGCAAACAATAACATACATAAGCAACAAACAAAGATGCACAAGTAGAACTCCAAATAAAAGAGTTTGACCGGAGAGTTCAACTTAAGAACTCCGGTTTGCAAGAAGAATCAAATCAAACAAAGCAACGAAACTCAAACGGCAAAAGAAACAACTTCGTTTTGCTATTCTGGATATAGGTCAAATTTTACAGAAGAAAAATCTTGTTTGAGTTGATTATTCGGAAAGAGGGTTTCGAGATGAAACTCCAGGCGCATGAATCGCCTAATTCTGATAAACGAGCGAAAAGATAAACAGGTTTGAAAATCGGATCAGAAATCGCGATCAGAATAATCGCGGAATAAATCCGATAAAAAGAAAAACGACGAGCTGCTAAACGGACGAACGTTCGTTAACAAAAACTAAACAGTGAACACGTTCGTTAGAACGAACGGACGAACGGACGTTCGCTAAGTAAATAAACCGGGAAAAAATAAAATAAACCGATCTAAGAAAAAAACGATCTAGGGTTTTTCAAAAAAAACGAAGGGTTTATTTAAAAAACGGCGGCGGGGTCGGGTACCACCGGCGAGGCTCGTCCGGCAGGGCGGCGGCTCCGGCGGGGCTTGGCAACGGGCGGCGGGGTTGCGGGGCTGCGG
>NC_057813.1:520628925-520642902 GCF_018294505.1 Triticum aestivum
CGGCGGTGTGGTGGCGGGGCTCGTCTTTTAAAGGGGCGGGGCGGGGCGGCTTGCTTGGGCGAGGGGGCGCCCGGGGGTGGAGTCCGGCTCGGACCCGCCCTCGGCGTCCGTGCCGCGCACGGCGCGCACGCGAGGAAGGCGGCGGCGGCTGGCTGGGCCGGCCTGCTCGGGTGGGCCTTTGGCCCAGTCGGGCGCGAGGTTAATTTTTTTTAAAACATTCCGCCGAAAGAAAAATTCCTAGAAAAATAAATAAAATTCTAAAAATTCCAAAACAAGTTTTCTCCGTCTAAATAAAATATTTAGAACAAGATGAACTTTTCTTGGTCCCTAAAATGCAATTTTAAAACATGCAACATTTTTCTAGGGCAAATAAAATCCCCAATAAATTCAAATAAAATCCCAAAAATGATTTTAACATTTTTCCTCCGATATTTCAATTATTTTGGAGAAGTCATATTATCTCCCCTCATTTATTATTTTAAAATGAAATATTTTCCGGAGAGAAAATAATTAAAATCAAATCCTTGTCTTCACTATTTGATAAAAATTTGAAATATGAAAATTAGAAAATCCCCAACTCTCTCCGAAGGTCCTTGAGTTGCTTAGGATTTCGAGGATTGCAAACGAAGAAGAAATAAAATATGATATGCATGTATGACCTATGTATAACATGCCAAATTGGAAATTTGGGATGTTACAGAATAATATTTACACAAGTTCAATCTGCTGACGTATTTTGTGGCGTGATGTCACACCACTACCAAGCCTTTACTTGAATCGTTTTTAATATACCACCTCAGCGTGTTTAGCGAAGCGGTTTTCTTGGCAGGTCTTGTCGAAGCAGAGATCGTGTTCCCCTTATTCCGGGATTCGCATCAATACGGACGTGGGTAACCCAACCGCGCCCGTTGCCACGCCCCCTCCATCGAAGGCGGGTTCCAAACGGTCACGGGGACGGCTCTTGGTATTCTGCCTCTTTATAATGAGACCCAGGCTCGTTCTTTTTCTTCAATCCTCAATTGAATCTGCCCCTCGCCCCGAGTTCCAACACTCAGGGCTCCAGATTCGAGCGCTTCGGAACTTCGACAATGTCCGGCTCCGACCTGCAGGGCCGGTGGATGTGACGGAGGAGGACGTGTGAAAGTGCGTTATATCGTCTAGAGGGGGGTGAATAGGCGATTTTTATGAATTCTTCACTGAGGAATTTGCTGGTGAGGAAATTCCTTAGCGAAGAACTACTTGCAGCGGAATAAGTACTCAGAAGTAAACATAACAGGATACAAGCATGGTTATCATGATGAAATGAAGACTAGCACAGAGTACAGAAAGCGTAATCACATGATAACACAAGATGAAGACAAACAGACTAAAGAAATTGAACTGAGGAATTTGAGAAAGCCTTCAGTCAAAGTCTTCAAGCACAGATATGAACAAACATTCAACATAGTAATGAGGAAATGAAAGGGTTGAGGAGATAGAACCAGTTAGTTGGTGAAGACAATGATTTGGTAAACCAGTTACAACTGCTGTCTTAATTGTGCGTCTGGTTGGAGCGGCTGAGTATTTAAACTCGAGGACACGCAGTCCCGGACACCCAGTCTCTGAGCCGCAACTCAGGACACCCAGTCCTCACCGTATTCTCCTTGACCTAAGACCATGTAGGCCTCGTCCAATCACTCGTGGTAAGTCTTCAGGTGACTTCCAAACCTTCACAGACTTGGTCACTCAACGATCCACAATTCATCTTGGATGCTCTAGACCTTGACGCCTAACCGTCTGGAAGAAGCACAGTCTTCAAAGGTAACAAGCGTCGGATCCACGCGGGATCAATTTCTTCAGTGATGCTCAATCACTTTGGGTTTCTGGGGGTTTGGTTTTGGGATTTTCCTCACTTGATGATTTTCTCTCAAAGTCCTCGGAGGATGGGTTGCTCTCAAATGACAAGTGTCAAGTTCTCTCGGAGCAGCCAACCAGCTAGTGGTTGTAGGGGGCGACTATTTATAGCCTAGGGAGCAGCCCAACATGATAAGACATAAATGCCCTTCAATGATATGACTGTTAGGTGGATAAGATATTTCGGGACAGCCGGCGTGCAGCACAGCAATGGTCAGAAATTTGACTCTCAAATTCCTCAGGGCTATCATGTTCCTCACTGTGTAGGCAATTCGCACTGGCGAATTCCTAACTCCTCAGTTAGAGCAAAGTCCTCAGTGACCAGAAGAACTGCGTCTCTGTCACTAAAGAAAATGACTGAACTGTATGAGATTTCCAATGGCTTCACTCGAAGGGATTGGTAGGTGTAGGATTTTGAATTGAGCATCACATGGAAAATTTTCCTTAGTATTTCCTCGACCTCCTTTAAAAGTATGGTGTTTCCTATGACTCAAGAAAGAGAAAATGAAACTACGAAAACAAAAGTCTTCACGCTTCATGTTCCTCAAATGAATACCAAGTCTTCAAGGTCACACCAATTTCTTCACTTTCAAAGTCTTCAGAATATCAAAGTCTTCAGTTGAAGAACTTCATTTTTAGGGGTCGACTTTCTCTGTAAATATCAAACTCCTCATAGACTTATAGACCTGTGTACACTCACAAACGCATCAGTCCCTTAACCTATAAGTCTTCAATACACCAAAATCACTAAGGGGCACTAGATGCACTTACAATCTCCCTTTTTTGGTGATTGATGACAACATAGGTTAAGTTTTCAACGGGGATAAACATATGAAATGTAAATACTGATATTGAGGAATTTGATTGCAAGATATAGAAGAACTCCCCCTGAAGATGTGCATAGTGAGGAATTTGCGTTTGAGGCAATGCACATTTGAAGAGTTTAATCATGGAGATCTCCCCCTATATCTTGTAATTCATACACGCATTTGATATATAATATGAAGAATTTGAAATGCATGATGAAATATGGTGCCTGATGAAATTCAGCATGCGTGCAATTATATTAACGAGGAGTAAGCATGCCGAAAGCATCAAAAGTATCAGAGCATAGTGCAACAAAAGTATCAGAGCACCATCAAAAGTATCAGGGCACCATCGGGTTTAAGATTACAACTCGATCCAATAAAAAGTTTCGGAAGAACGAGAGTTGTAACTTAACAAAACACCCATAATATAAACCCGCTTGAAGACTAACTCAGATTTCTCCCCCTTTGTCATCAAATGACCAACAGGATTGAAACTGAGGACTAACGCCCCTGAAGAATTTCAAGTTGATGGAGGAGCGCCAGCGTTGTCGGGGTTGTTTGTTGAAGTAGGGCCTGCCGCAGTGTCGTCTAAATCTTCATGCTCATCAGTTTCACGCGATGAAGAATAAGAGCTGGCCACCAGATTAGGAACTTTGACCCTCTTGAATTTCTTCGGAGGTGGTGCAGACCAGTCAAATGCTTCCTGGAGACCCATAGTCTTCAGTTCTTCCGCGCTATATACATGAGTGAGAATAGCCCAGGTGCGATTGAGGGTTTCATGAAGGTGATAATGGTTTTTCTTCACTACATTATGTGTTGAGGTCATGTTGTGAAGAATTGCAGCAAACTGACGCTTTACCCATTTGTGATTGCGATCAACCTTCTGATGAAGATTGAGGAGCAACTCACGGTCAGTCATCACCCTGGGTGCTGTGGCTTGAGGCTTGTGCTTGGCTGAGGTATTTGCGGCAGTGTCATGTGTGGCAGAGTCGTCATTGGTAGAGTAAGATGTAGCCAGGCGAAATTGACCATCCAATGGACGAATGCCTTCATCGATCACAGCAGCTGCCTTGCCTTTATCATCAGATGATGAAACTGGCCTCTTGAGGACTTCAATGGGAGGCAAGTAGCTACCATGGTTCAGAGTGTCAGCTTTGTAATTCAGTGAAGATCTTGCCCTTATGAATCTCATAATCCAAGGTGCATAGGGCTTCAGCTCAAAAGGTGACATAGCAACATTGGCCAGAGTCCTCATGAAGAAATCATGAAAGTTGATGGGAACGCCATGAATTATGTTGAAAAGCATCTTCTTCATGATGCCAATGACATCTTCATCATTTGAGTTGTGGCCTTTGATAGGACTCATTGTCTTCGTCAGGATTCGATAGACAGTTCGGGGCACATAGAGCAATTCCTTGACGAGGAATTTGGTTCGTGGGGCCTGCCCAGGCTTCAAAGGCTTCATGAGCACTTGCACATAGTGATTTGACAATTCAGGGTCATTATAGATGCAACGTGCACTATCATGGGGAGGATCAAGAGGAAGGACACGAAGCAATTCAGTTGCCGGTGCCTTGTAGTGAGTGTTTTCGGTCATCCAATCCAACACCCATGAATTGACATCTTCAGCGTCTCCAGTGATATGTAGTGTGGCGTAGAACTGAAGAATGAGTTCTTCATTCCAATCACAGATGTCATTGCAGAAATTGAGCAATCTTGCATCGTGAAGAACACTGAGGACTGGCTCGAAGCATGGCAGAGTTTCCATATCCACGTGAGGACTATGTTCATGATCGAAGATTTTGTCCTTGTCAAATAGCACTGAGGAATAGAAGTTGGCTTGACTAGCAGTCCAGAAACGCCTCTTCCTTATGCGAGCAGAGTCATATGGGTTGTAGTCAGTGAAGAACACATGCTCGGAAAAGAAGTCTTCAGCCTTGAACTTCTGTTTGCTTGAGAACAGATTCTTTGGCTTCGGTAGAGGAATGTCAGTGATTTGCAGTACTACCTCAGGAATCGCGATCTCGGGTGCTTCAGGCTGAGGAATTTCTGGTTCCTCTTCTTGTGCAATCTGCGGGTCAGCAGCAGCAGGTTCTTCAGCACTAGCGGCTGGAATTTCTTCATGAACGGAAGAAGTGGGATGAGTTTCTTCAGAGCCCATTTGAACAGTTGTTGCCGGGGACAGAGGAATCTGTTGAATGGGAGTGAAGAGAGGAGTATTGGGATGCTGACTTTCCCAAAAGTCATCATTCATCACTGGTGTAGTGCATCCAATATCCACATCTTCATCTTCAATTTCTTCAACACCAGCCTCTTCAGCTGTGAACTGAGGCATAGGTGAGGAAGTGACTGTCGCTGAAGGGATTGTATCCACTTCAATTTCTTCATCAATCTGCTCTGACGAAGCAGCAGAATGATTTTCTTCATCAGATCTGCTTGGGATCTTGTAGTCTTCTCCAAAAGGAACAATTTCCTTTGATGACATGGAGGAAATCGGAACGACATCAATAGGATGTTCATGTGAGCTGGTCATTGGCTTCATTTTCTTCGCAGCCGAAGAATTTGACGCAGCTGATGCCTTCCTTTTCTTCACTGCAGCTCGCTCTGCAGCCTTGGTCTTCTTCACTTCATAGGCAGAAGGAAGAATTGGAGTTGGTGTAGGCGCGGGAGGAGCTGAGGACTGTGGTTGATTTTCTTCAGACTGCAGTTGCCCTGATCTCTTTAGTTTCTTTAGGCGCACCACTAGTGGATGCCCTGGAAATTTCTTCAGCGGCTGGAATGGAGTCATCAGCCCTGGAACTTACATTTTCATCAGTAGGCTGAAAGTCATCAGCGATGCTGGCATGTTCTTCAGCAGGCTGAGGAGAGTCTGCAGCCTGAGGATTTTCTTATTCCGATGGGGCTACAACAGTTGACATTTTCTTCGTCAGGTTGACGAATCTCACTTTGGCTCCTTGCCAATCAGCATAGTATGCATCGAAGTCCTTGCTGAGGGCATGGATTTCAGACTGAGCCTGGAGAAGTTCCTCAGGTGTCATTCTGACAACGTTTTTCTTCAGGAGCTTCTCCTTCCTGTATTGAGCCTTTTTGATTTCACGAGCCTTTTCAAACTTCCATTTCTCTTGAGAGATGAAATGGGTCAGCATGTGACTTTGACCAGGAGTCAGTTGAAAATCAGGCATGGGTGTGTTTGGATCCTTGTGCCAGAGGTCAATGTAGTCGAGGATTTTCCTCGGATCCAAAAGCAGTGGCACAGATGTCCCTTTGGCTCTAGCGGCCTTTGATTGTCTGTCTCTGATGATTTCTGCAAGTTCTTCATCAGAAGCTTCATCATCAGAGGGCACTTGGAATGCAACCTGTGGTATGTCGAGGTTGTAGCCTCCCCACTTAGAGTTTTGCTTGACAGGTGTTGTGGGTGATTCCAGACACATGTGAGTTAAGCTGGTGTGTGCAAGTTAGGTGTGTTTGCAACAAAAAGACCATAGACGGAATTAGTCCCGATGGACTAAAGGAACCCGTCACTCGTGGGTAAAGAGTACACCCTCTGCAGAGACTAAACCTATTCGAATAGCCGTGTCCATGGTTAAGGATTACAGTCTGGGATGGGTCAAGTGTCGGTCTTAGTGTCGGTCTTCGGAGGTGAAACCGTTAAACCAGAACTGGAATTTGCTACTGGTGACTTGTGATAATTATGATTATTATTATTGTTGACAAACCCGTGATGTTATTGGTATTATCGAATATCCCTGGGATGGTTCTACCTCCTGGATATTCACTGTGTTTTCTTTTAAAGCCCTTTATGTGGTGTCGCTAAGACGCCCGACTGTGGCATTTCTTTTAAAGCCCTTTATGTGGTGTCGCTAAGACGCCCGACTGTGGCATTTCTTTTAAAGCCCTTTATGTGGTGTCGCTAATACGCCCGACTATGGCATTTGTTTTAAAGCCCTTTATGTGGTGTCGCTAAGACGCCCGACTGTGGCATTTCTTTTAAGCCCTTTATGTGGTGTCGCTAAGACGCCCGACTGCGGCATGCTTGTTATTTATTTTCGTAAATTTTAATACTACTATGTTATTGCATTTTCATAAAGAACCTCCTTGCACGCACCAGAGTTTTATTTACCTTTTGTGACTGACGTCATGAGCATAAAATATTTTTTGCACATCATTGTTATATTTACATATGTGTTCACAATGTTTGCGAGTACATTCGAAGTACTTACTGGCTTGTCCCTGGCTATTGTCTTGGCCAGATTTTCTTGCGCGGAGAGGAGCGACCGTGGCGACAGTCCTGGAACCTAAGCAGCAGTGATAGCAGCCTCGCGAAGATAGGAGTTAACCTGGTCAGCTGTTCCTGTGGAAATTGGAGTCCCAAAGACACTGATGATCCACAAACCGCTTCTGCCACCGATCATTAGAAACCAATTGTTGTACTCACAGGCCAGAATGGTCTTGTACTACCTATTTTGTGTTTTTGCTTGGAATTTCTGTATCAAGTTGGTGCCTCATCAGCTAACAGTTATCCTGGGGCTGGTGAGCACACAGGCCATTTTCTGGAATTAAGACCCGGAGAATCGGTCCCCACACCACGCCTCGTGCCTGTTTGCTCGCTCGCTCTTCCTCTCCCTCTCATAACCCTCTCTCTCCCCTGGCGTTGGACCCCGTGATACGTCCATTTTGCATCATGTTTTCTTACTGTTATTTATAATGTTTTTATCCATTATAATGCTTTTTGGAGTAATTCTAATGCCTTTTCTCTCATAATTTGCAAGGTACACACCAAGAGGGAGAATTTCGGCAGCTGGAAATCTCGACCTAAAAAAGCTACATCAGGCACCCTATTCTGCACAACTCCAAATGAGCTGAAACTTGATGGAGATTTTTTATGGATTATTTAAGAAATACTGGAGCCAATAAACACCAGAGGGGGGCCACCAGGTGGGCACCCACCTGGGCACGCCAGGCCCCCCTAGCGCGCCCTTGTGGGTTGTGGCCTCCTCAGCCCACCTCCAGTGCCCATCTTCTGGTATATAAGTGAAAGTGCAACTATTCCTAGGTGGTTTTGGTAATTCCTAACAACATATAGCTCATTGAGCTAATGCTATTTCAAGATAAATATTTCAGGAAAGCTCAATGTTTGGCATGGCATGGATGAGAAAAGTGGACCCCTCAAAATACTAAGGACAAAAGGATTGGCTCAAGCTCAATGCTCAAGACTCTACATTTTCTATTTTAGTGATCCAAGATCACATTGAGTATATAGGAAAAGCCAAAACTATCAAGGAGGGATGAGGTGTTACTTAATGAGGCTCTTGCTCAAAATGCTTGGTGATATGCTCCAAAGCCCTCAACTACTTTCTCACATCCACATCTGAGCTAAACCAAAAGTCAAACTCGTCCTCACCAATTCTTTCTATCCGGCGCCACCGAGTTTAGATGTCATAGCCACTGCCACAAACCGTAGGCAAATCGGTCTCACCGAGATGGGATTGCAATCTCTCTGTTTACCTTCGTAACGTTTCGGTCCCACCGAGATGAGCGATCGGTCTCACCGAGATTGCAATGTAAACTCTATGTTTCCCTTTCGTAACATTTCGGTCTCATCGGAATGAGCGAATCGGTCCCACTGAGTTTACCTGACCAACTCTCTGGTTAGCTTATTACCAAAATCGGTCTCACTAAGTTTGTGTAATCGGTCTCACCGAGATTACGTTATGCCCTAACCCTAACCATATCGGTCCTACCGAGTTGCATGTCGGTCCCACCAAAAATCCTAACGGTCACTAGATTTTCTGAATCGGTCCGACCGAGTTTCTCAATTCGGTCCCACCGAGATTGTCAAGTTGTGTGTAACGGTTAGATTTTGTGTGGAGGCTATATATACCCCTCCACCTCCTCTTCATTAGTAGAGAGAGCCATCTGAATGAACCTACACTTCCAACTTACATTTTCTGAGAGAGAACCACCTACACTTGTGTTGAGGCCAAGATATTCCATTCCAACCATATGAATCTTGATCTCTAGCCTTCCCCAAGTTGCTTTCCACTCAGATCTTCTTTCCACCAAATCCAAATCCTGTGAGAGAGAGTTGAGTGTTGGGGAGACTATCATTTGACGCACAAGAGCAAGGAGTTCATCATCAACACACCATTTGTTACTTCTTGGAGAGTGGTGTCTCCTAGATTGTCTAGGTGTCACTTGGGAGCCTCCGACAAGATTGTGGAGTTGAACCAAGGAGTTTGTAAGGGAAAGGAGATCGCCTACTTCGTGAAGATCTACCGCTAGTGAGGCAAGTCCTTCGTGGGCGACGGCCATGGTGGGATGGAAAAGGTTTCTTCTTCGTGGACCCTTTGTGGGTGGAGCCCTCCGTGGACTCGCACAGTCGTTACCCTTCGTGGGTTGAAGTCTCCATCAACGTGGATGTACAATAGCACCACCTATCAGAACCACGACAAAAACATCCGTGTCTCCTATTGCGTTTGCACTCTCCAAACCCTTCCCTTTACATTCTTGCAAGTTGCATGCTTTACTTTCCGCTGCTCATATACTCTTTGCATGCTTGCTTGAATTGTGTTAAGATTGCTTGAACCGTGCTAAGCTGCTAAAATCTGCCAAGAATTAAAATTGGGAAAAGGATAGATTTTTATTTGATCAAGTAGTCTAATCACCCCCCCCTCTAGACATACTTCCGATCGTACAAGTGGTATCAGAGCTTTGGTCTCCATTTGCTTTGATTTCCATAGCTTTTGGTAGTCATAGCCTTGGTTTCACAACCTAGGAGAGTATGGCGTCTAGTGAGGGAAATTACCACCATAGAGGTCCTTACTTTGATGGTAATAATTTTGCTACTTGGAAGCATAAGATGAAAATGCATATTCTTGGACATAACCCCGCCGTTTGGGCTATTGTGTGTATTGGCTTGCAAGGTGAATTCTTTGATGGGAGAGAACCGAACCGTGAAGCTACCACGGAAGAGTTGAAGATGCTGCAATACAATGCTCAAGCTTGTGATATCCTCTTCAACGGATTGTGCCCCAAAGAATTCAACAAAATCAGCCGTCTTGAGAATGCGAAGGAAATTTGGGATACTTTGATTGATATGCATGAACATACCACTCCGTCAAGGAATCCAAGTTGTATGTCCTTCAAAGTCAGCTTGACAAGTTCAAAATGAAGGATGGTGAAGGTGTTGCTGAAATGTAGTGTAGGCTTTCTCTTATCACAAATGAGATTGCCGGCTTAGGAAGTGAAGAGATGATCGACAAATTCATCATCAAGAAGATCCTAAGAGCTTTGGACGGAAAATATGATACCGTGTGCACATTGATCCAAATGATGCCCAATTACAAAGATCTCAAGCCAACAAAAGTCATTGGAATAATTGTTGCTCATCTGATGTCACACAAGGATAAGGAGGAGCTCCATAACAAGTCAAGTGGCGCTTACAAAGCCTCATGTGAAGCTCCCACATCATCAAGTGAGAAACAAACCTTTAATGAAGAATTGAGCCTAATGGTGAAGAACTTCAACAGGTTCTACAAGAGTAGAAGCAAGGAAAGAAGTTCCAAGTCAAGGTCCTACAATGACAAAAGATCTTCTAGTCGAGCGCGTAATTGCTACAATTGTGGAAGACCCGGACACTATTCCAATGAGTGTACGGCACCTACAAAAGAAGAGAAGACTCTCCAAAAAGAAGAAGTAGAAGAGAAGATTCACCACCAAGAGAGAGAAGGAGTAGAGATGATCGTTATGAACGAAGAACATCCCGGAGAAGCAAGGATTCGGAAAGGAAGGACAAGTCATCAAGGAGCTACACAAAACAAAGACATCAAGCTCATGTTGGTACATGGGTATCCGGCTCTGACTCCGACAATCACTCCCCGAATATACTCAATATGAAGGTGTTGCCAGTCTAGCACTTATGTCAACCAACTCCTACGACATATTTGATTCACCAAATGAAGGACTTGGAAGATGCGTCACGGCTAGAGGCCCAAAGGTATCACACCCCGAGTATGTTGATTTCAATAGTGATGAAGATGACTTGTTAGGTGATGATGATTTACTTGTTGACAACTCTAGTGATGAATACTATGATGAAACGTCAATTAATCATGCTAATCAAGATAAAACTAATGACAATGATAAGGAGAAGATTGAGCTTCTAACTAAAGAACTAAACACTCTTAAGTTAGCTCATGAAACTATCTTTGAAGATCATCGAGAACTTTTAAGGACTCATGAGAAGTTACGCTTTGAAAAGCTCAACCTTGAGCAAGAGCATGAGTTCTTAAAGGCAATCAATGATGATCTTCGCAAGAAAAGTTATTCTTACATTGCTAAGTGTTTACTCTTATCTACTTACATGCCTCAAGTCAAGTCTAGTAACAAAAACAAGAAAGATTCTTCCTCTAGTAGTAACAATAATCATGATAAATCCAATGTTGTTACTTCTAGTAGTTCTCTTGATTCAACTAATGATTCTCTTAGCCAAGTTACACTTGAGAAAGAAAATAGCTTATTGAAGGGAATTATAGAGAAAGGTGTTTACAAGAGCCTTGCCGGGAGTAATCAATTCGAGAAAATTGTACGCAAGCAAGGAAGGCACCGAAAGAACCAAGGTGTTGGTTTTGAATGAAAGTTCAATACCAATGGGGTTGAGTGGGAAGAAGATCAATACCCCAAGACGAAGTTTGTTCCTCAACAAGAGAAGTATGATCCTACTTCTTTCAAAGGGACACAAGCTCAAGATGATCTTCCACCACAAGACCACAAGCAAAAAGGCAAGGACAAGCTTCAAGAGGAGATTGATGCATTTGAAGAAGCTCCTAAGGCCTTGGTTAAGTGGGTTCCCAAGACCACATCAAGTTCTACTTCATCAAGTACGACTACAACTCCAAGGATTCCCATCAAGATGATGTGGATCCCGAAGAAGAAGAACTAAAGAGTTCTTGAGGGTGACTCCGCCAACTTACTTCACTCTTATCATTTTGGCAAGAACAAGTGCAATCAACTTCCACATCTTGCACTAGTTCAAGGAGTCACAAACCCTCTTGTTGGTAAGGCAAGGGACAAGGTAACCTAATGCTTTCATAGACATCATCTTGTGTGTGCATCACTCTATGTCTATGGATATCCTTGTTTGTTCCTTGTGGGACTAACCTGTGTAGCTATTGAAAGTGCAACTCACTCCAAAGGATTGCTCCAAATGATCTACATCAGCATTGAGCATCCACATCTTCAACACCAACATGAAGTCATCATCGACAAAACCCAAGGTTAGTTCACCCCTCTTAGGGGGGATCTCACATCTAGGGGAAGCTTTACTCTAAGAATTGAGTCAAAGCAACTCTAATGGTGTGAACACAACAATGCTTTATGTAAAAGTGGTAACGCCACTTGTGCTTAAACGATGAGTATGACCTATGATCAAATGTTCTCATTTGACTCCTAAGTCAATATACTCATATATAGATGACCTAGTCATCACCAATTGCTTGATAAAAGCTAGAATTGGTTGTGCATGCTTTGCCACATATTTCATTTGCAATTTTATTGTGTGAGCATGTTGGCTACATAATTTACTCATTCGAGGACATCCACTTGTAGTTTTGATTGTTTGGCTTCTTTTCTTTTGTCAAGTGGATGGACAAGAATGCCTAAGAACCTTCTCTAGCTATCTATGCTTTACTTGTCTCAAACTCTATTCATGCTACATCACAAAGTTTGATCGAGTCAGATTCGAATCACTCTGTGTGAGGAGCACTCGGAGTCCCCAATTCGTCATAGACTTAAAATTCCAAAACTTCTTTGTGTGTTTCGGTCTGACCGATTCATCCATTTCGGTCATACCGAGATCACTAAGTCGATCTAGGTTTTCAATCTCGGTGCAACTGATTTGAACTTTTCCGTCACACCGAGTTGCAGTAACTGCTTGCAGTTATGCATCTCCGTGCCACCGAGTTGTTCCACTAGGTCACACCGATAGGGTCAGGCTATATATACCCCCGGGCCAAAATTTGGAAATTTCTCCGAACCCCTTTGCCCGCGCTAAGCCTGCTCTGCCTCCCTGGGTCTCCGGATCGTCCTCCTCGTCGCCAGCTGCCTCTCGCCGCTGGTCTCCGCCGCTGTCAACGGGAATCATCTCCGCCGTTGTCGCCGTAGCAGGTTCATCGCCGCACTTAGGGTATGGACTTGATCCTTGTGCTAATCTCACTCTGATTCCTAGTACATTGGTTTTGCCATGTATCTTTCCACGATTGAGATCACTCTATCCAACGAAATCACTCTGTAGTTTCACTACAAAAAAAGACACATCCGTGACATTTTGGGCTGAACGAAAAAAAAATTTGTCATACATATGACACTTCTATGATGATAATTTTGACAAAACCCGGTATCATCATAGATGTGGTGGGCTCCTACTTCTATGACAAAAAAGCATGACAGAAAATGGGCTTTTCGTCCTGGGCGGGCTAGAGACGCAGCTGCATGGCATTCTTTGGGCCGTCCATGACGGAAAAAACCGTGGTAGAAGCGAGGGGGAGGAATATTTCTGGGAGTTGCCGGTCACGGTGGGAGGTCGAGGGCCGAGCGATGCACGTTTATCTCGTACGTACGCGCGTGTGTGCGAGGCGTTGGCTCTAACTGAACCTGAGCGAGGCTTTGGGCTCTAACTGAACCCGAGCGATAGCACTGTAGGCTACGCGTTACTGAACCTGAGCGATCGATCGATGGCTGTTAACTGAACTCGATGGAGCGATTCCTTCGCTACTGCTGCTAACTGAAGCCGATCGAGGCTGCCTCTGGGATGAACAGTGAGCGTTGCGGGGGGGTTTGGATGAACAGTGAGCGGTGGCGTTGCCTCTGGATGAACGGGAACCCGTGGTGTGGAGGGCTGGATGAACAGTAGACGGTGGAGGGGTGGCCGTGGAGGGGTGGTTGAACAGGACCCCGTGGTGTGGAGGGCTGGATGAACAGTAGACGGTGGAGGGCTGGATGAACAGTAGACGGTGCAGGGGTGGTTGAACAGTAGCCGGTGGAGTAGCGCGCGGTGGAGGCTGGATGAACAGGAGCCCGTGGAGGCTGGAGGAGGTCGACGGTAGCCCGTGGAGGCTGGAGGAGGTCGACGGTGGAGATGAACAGTATCCCGTGGAGTCCTGTTTTGCGGTATGCCACACCCCTCCCGATGAACAGGACCCCCGTTTCGACCGTAGGAGGTCCGTTTCATCCGTTTTGCGGTACGCCACACCCCTCCCGATCAACAGGACCCCCGTTT
>NC_057813.1:520643200-520659469 GCF_018294505.1 Triticum aestivum
ACGCCACACCCCACCCAATCAACATGACCCCCGTTTCGACCGTAGGAGGTCCATTTTGTCCGTTTTGCGGTACGCCACACCCCTCCCGATCAATAGGACCCCCATTTCGACCGTAGGAGGTCCGTTTCCTCTGTTTTGCGGTACGCCACACCCCTCCCGATCAACAGGACCCCATTCCGAACGTAGGAGGTCCATTTTCTCCGTTGTGCGGTATGCCAGACCTCGTTTCCATCGCCTGTTCCGTCCAAGCCCTCCCGATGAACATGACCACGCATTCCGTTCCGACCCAGCCGGTTGGCTCCCGCGTGTTCTGTTGCCTCCCGATGAACACGAGCATTCCGTTGCCTTCCCATGAACACGACGCATTCCGTTGCCTCCCCATGAACACGACGACGACGATGTTTCTCTGTTCCGACCCAGCCATGTACGTATGCACGAGTAGGCATTCGAGACCCTGCCTGTATGTACGTACGTGGCCGTATTTTCTTTCTTGCACCCTCGCCGATGTACGTACGTGTACATGCTACGTGCATGCCTCTACTACGACACATGTGCGCATCTACATCCACCAGTATGTACGTACACGTTCGCGACCAGAATGACAACGCTACGTACGCTTCGACCAGGTGGGTCCCGACTGTCAGGCACTTCCTTGCCTACGAAGATGTAGCTGGTGGGTCCCAGCAGTCAGGGGGCGAATCATTTTGCTTTTTTTTGCCCGGACGCACTTCCTTGCGTGCGAAGATGTAGCTGGTGGGTCCCAGCAGTCAGGGGGCGAATAATTTTTTTTGCCCAGAGGCACTTCCTTGCGTGCGAAGATGTAGCTGGTGGGTCCCAGCAGTCAGGGGGAAATGTTTTTTTCGCGAAATATGGTGGCCCGTCCGGTGGGTCCCTGTTGTCAGGTGGAGGATTAATTATTTTGCGCGTAAGAAGGAGGCACTTCCTTGCTGCGGTCGTGGACCCAGCTGTCAGCCTCTCCACGCACAATACTCTTCCGATGGAAGTCGGTCGTTGACCACATTGACCATGCCGTGCCGAGAGCACCACGGCGGTGGATGACGGCGAGGCCTATGAAGGGGACGACACGGAGGCAGGGAAGACTCGGCAGTTGTTTCCCACGCGGAGGGGAGTACGACTGTACGAGGGTTTACTGGTTCGTCTGCCGTCGCCGGAGAATAACAGCAAGTGTGGGTGAGTAGAGGGATGGCTAGGCTAGCGATGGGAGTATGGTGGGGCGGTGAGGCCTGTGTGGCAGCACAGCCGGCCGCAGGGAGGAGGGAGTAGGCAGTCCCGCCGGCGCTTGTTTGAGAGGCTGGAGCAGGAAGAGTAGAGATTGAAGAAGCACGACGGTCGTTGGATGTACATCCAACCATCACTGCTTGTGCGTCAACCTTTTTTTAGGAAAGCCTCAAATCTATGGAAAACAGCATACAACCCATTGCCAATATTTCTAATAATTTATAGCCCATTTGCTAATTATTAAGGTTTTTTTGGAGCCCATATTCTTTTCGTTAGCATTACAGCCCATATTTTTGCCACAGTTAAAAAATTATACGAAATTTTGCATATTTTGGTGCAGTCCGAACTGTTTTTAATCCCGAAATTTCGACTCACATTCAAACTGATTTTAAAAATAAATGTATATCAATATAAAATCCAACAAATTCTCCACGCATAAAAATTAATGTAATTTAAAATCTTGAAATGAAAAAAAATTGAAACTAATTGCCGGTTTGATGTGTTTTAAAAATGTACAGCCCATTTCTCATTACTGATGGGCCATTTTCTCGGCTAGCCGAATGAAAGCTCTCCTCGTCTTGAAAGATTTACAGCCCAACAGGCCTGACAAAGCGACTTACTTGGCAAATCACAAAAAAAACTGGGCTGTGGCCGTGGACCCAGCTGTCAGCCTCTCCACGTACAGTACTCTTCCGATGGAAGTCATTCCTTTACCACGTTGACCACGCCGCGCAGAGAGGACCACAGCGGTGGACGATGACGAGGCCTAGGAAGGGGACGACGCAGAGCCCGGGAAGACGCGGCAGCAGAAGCCCGCGCGGAGAGGAGTACGAGGGTTCACTGGTTCGGTTGCGGTGTGAGGCTGCCGTCGCCGCAGGGCCTGGCCAGCGGTGGAAATAGTAGGGGGCGGTGAGGCCTCCGCGGAAGCACAGCCGACCATGGGAGGCAGGAGCATGCGGCACGACCGGCGCTGCTTTGGGCGGCTGGAGCAAGAAGACCAGAGGTTGAAGAAGCACCACGGCCGTTGGATGGACATCGTACGGTCACTGGAGCTAGAATAGTTCATATTGACTAAGTTGAGAAAGCCTTTCATCCCCGTCAACTTAGTAGGCCCACCAGTGGGTCCTATCTAGCCGGGGGAGTATTCATTTTTTTGTGCGTAATAAGGAGGCACTTCCGGTGGGTCCGAGCTGACAGCGGGGGGAATGTTTTTTTGTTCAAAATACGGTGGCCCATCCGGCGGGTCCCAGCAGTCAGGGGCAAACGATTTTTTTCACAAAATACTGGTGGCCCGTCCGGTGAGTCCCCATTGTCAGGTGGAGGAATAATTATTTTCCGCGTAATAAGGAGGCACTTCCTTGCGGCTGCCGTGGACCCAGCTGTCAGCCTCTCCACGTATAGTACTCTTCCGATGGAAGTCGGTCGTTGACCACATTGACCACGTCGCGCCGAGAGCACCACGGCGGTGGACGACGGCGAGGCCTAGGAAGGGGACGACGCGGAGCCGGGCCACGGGAGGCAGGAGCAGGTGGTAGCACAGCCGGCCATGGGAGGCAGGAGCAGATGGCACGACTGGTGCTGCTTTGGGCGGCTGGAGCAAGAAGACCAGAGGTTGAAGAAGCACTATGGCCGTTGGATGGACATCATACGGTCACTGGAGTATTGACTAAGTTGACAAAGCCCTCCATCCCCGTCAACTTAGTAGGCCCACAAGTCAGCCCAACAATATGGTGGGTCCCAGCTAGCAGGGGGGTATTCATTTTTTGGGCACAATAAGGAGGCACTTCCTTGCGTGCGAAGATATAGCTGGTGGGTCCGACCTGTCAGCGTGGGGGAATGTTTTTTTCGCGAAATACAGAGGCCCTGCCCGTGGGTCCTAGAAGTCAGGTGGAGGAATCATTATTTTGCACGTAATAAGGAGGCATTTCCTTGCGTGCGGCCGTGGACCCAGCTGTCAGCCTCTCCACATACAGTCCACTTCCAATTGATGTCGTTCATTGACCATGTTGACCAGGCGACGCCGAGAGCACCAGGGCGGTGGACGACGGCGAGGCCTAGGAAGGGAATGACACAGAGCCAGGGAATACTGCGCAGTTGTTTCCCACGGAGAGGAGTACGAGGGTTTACTGGTTCGTCTGCCGTCGCCGGAGAATAACAGCATGTGTGGGTGAGTAGAGGGATGGCTAGGCCAGCGATGGGAGTACGGTGGGGCCATGAGGCCTGCGCGACAGCATAGCTGGCCGGGGAAGGAGGGAGCAGGCAGTCCCACCGGCGTTTGTTTGAGCGGCTGGAGCATGAAGAGCAGAGATTGAAGAAGCACGACAGCCGTTGGATGGACATCTAACAGTCTCTGCTCTCGTGTGTTGACTGAGTTGATAGGGCGTTGCGTGTGTGTCAACCTTTTTTTTATGAAAGCATATGCGTCAACCTGTACTAGGCGCACAAGTCAGCCTCAAATCTGTGGAAAACAGCATACATCCCATGTGCCATTATTTCTAATAATGTACAGCCCACTTGCTAATTCTTAAGATTGTTTTTGGTGCCCATCTTCTTTTTGTTAGCATTACACCCCATATTGTGGCCACGGTTAAAAAGTATACGAAATTTTGCATATTTCGGTGCGGTCAACTGTTTTTAATCCAGAAATATCGATTCACATTCAAACTATTTTGAAAAATAATTTATATTAAATATAAAATCAAAATAATTGTCCACGCATAAAAATCAATGGAATTTAAGATCTTGTAATTAAAAAAAGTTGAAACTAATTCCCAGTTTGATGTGTTTTATAAAATGTACATGCCATTTCTGGGCAAACCGAATGAAACTCTCATTGTCTTGAAAGATTTGCAGCCCAGCAGGGCCGATAAAGCAAGTAGGCCTTGTTTGGGTATTTCTTTAAAAAAATAGAACTAGGCTAGCCATTTTCAGCAAGAAAAAAACACAACTGGGCTCATGATGTGGTAAACATAAATAAAACCCTGGCTAGACGGGCCACAGCCCCCGCACAGCCCTGTTGTTACCCTGATCCGTCGCTAAAACTAGTATAAATAACAACTGCTTGTTCCTCAAAAAAAACTGCACGACTTGCTGGGTCCCTGGTGTCAGCCGCTCGTAGTGTAATTCTCTCGTTTATTGACTACGTTGACAATGGCGTGAGCCCCAGATGTCCAACCATTAGGAGGAACCATATTTTTGGGCTTGTACTATAGAGGCACTTGCTTGCGTACTGCCATGACGCTGGTGGGTCCCTACTGTCATCCTCTCCACGTACAGTCATCTCCTTGTTCCTCTCGGTTGTTAACGACGTTGACAACGCAAGAGGGCGGCGCACTGCACACGGCGAGCGAACCAAGGCCGCAAGGCGGAGGACGATGGCGAGGCCTTGGACGGAATGAACAGGAGCTGTTGAAGATGCGCCGGTCAAGTCGCAGGCGGAGGGGAGTACGAGGGTTGACTGGTTCGGGCACAGGTGCGTGTTGGGGCTGACGTCACCGGAGAATTACAGGACGTGTGGGGGAATAGAGGGAGGGACTAGCCAACGTTGGAGGGTACATACGGTAGGGCGGCGGAGGCGTAGCCAGCCATGGGAGGTGGGAGTAGGCGGAGCCGACGGGGTGCTTTTGTTTGGGAGGCTAGAGGAAGAAGAAGACAAGAGATGTCAGAATCCAAATCTGTCACGGTCATGCAGCCTTTCCTATGAAAATTTATAGACCATTTGATGTGCTAGTTCGAAACAAGTTTGTGGGTGTTGGTGGGGGCTAATCACTTGGCTTCTGTAATGCACAGTGAGCTCAAGCAGCCGGCATGAGTGATGTTATTTCCCTTGGTTGTGATTTGTTACAATATTTCACTCTAAATTAAACGAATGGCAAGCCATTTGCCTTGTTTCAAAGAAAATATGACAGTCACAGCCGAGTTGAAAAGGGCAGGAACATCTAACTCCATCTTACAAACTGTACTGAAGCACGAGGGTTGATTGTTCATCAGGTTTACAAAAAAACAGATTGAAAAGGGTCAACAACATCTAACTCCAGCACTATTTTCGGCAGTCACAGTCAAATGGATCGGTCAGGTCCATAGAATGAACATCCTGGGTCGTAAAATTTACTGGATTATGGCCACAATATGTTGTAAATAGAAGCCCGGCACGTTCAGAAGCTCTTTTGCCCACCTGAAACTCCTTTTTTGCTCTTCAACATACCCATCCGTCAAAACCATGCTGCTGATAAACTTAAGCCTGATGGACAATAGTAACCTCACATTCAGCAGGAAGAATGTGACAAATCTTGTGTTTGCACGGTTGGCTACATATCGTTCTAGCGTTATTGTCTTCAATCGAATCTCATGAGAAGTGAGAAAATCACGATGGTTACGAATCCACCAATTGGTTATAACTTTCTTACCCCGTCCTATTGCCTAAATGGACATCAAGATTGAAAATAGTTAAGGTCTAAAAGAAGAGTGTCGAAAGAGTAACAGCTGAACGGTTAATTCTAGTACACTATATGCAGGCTTCCAATGTGCGTGAAATTATCACCTTTATATACAACTTCTCCAGACATGGAAAGCATTGCAGCAAGCCAATAATCTTGTTCAAATCAAAACTATTCATTTGGATATGTAAGATCTTGACAGAATCCAGCACCATTGATAGGCCATTCATGGAGAAACTCTTCATTGAGCATAGAACATAATATTAGTACAAAATGTGTACTCCAAGATGATATATAAATTATGCGCAGAAATTTAAAATGCAGCTTATGGTTACAAGTGTATATGATAATATAAAGTACCTGAAGAACTATGGAGCCAAACACCATATTGAAATGAGCACAGAGATCATGTATTACACCCAAGGTCTCCAGTTTAGGCGCAGAGAGGACGGTTATTTGCAACGGTGAATAACTAGAATCAAGGATCAACCTTTGAAGTGAAGGGGCATCTTGGATGATGAGCTGCCTTCCGTCAAAAGAAATTCCAATTCTTACAAGGTTAGGCGACTTTATTTGGAGAAAACTGATTCTAACTGTGAAAACAAGCACCAAGCACTCCAGCGCAGGGCAACTGGAGTGGATGATGTTGTGCAATGAGGCCTCCAATATACAAACGCGCACAAGTGAAAGTTTCTTGAGAAATGGGAGTCAAATGTTTAGTACCAGATTGTTTGGTAGGTAGGACAGCGCAGAGGTGGCGGTGTGGAGAGAGGAGGAAAACCGCGAGATGGACATCGGTGCTGAGGGCACAAGTTCATGGCGTTCGGTATGTGGTATGTGATTTCCAGGGGAATAGTAGAACTCAAGCAGCTGTAGTTCTGTGAATTCAGGGGATTTCAGCCAGGCGTCCACCATGTTGGGCATGGTCTGCTTGCTCAGGTAGCATGACAGGACTCAGAGGCTTTGACCGGAGCCCTGGTGGGAGGAGATGATGGCTCTGGGGATTTCAAAATCATTGAAGAGAGATAGCTGACGACAGTCGAGATTAAGGGGCACGGCGCGCCATAGAGGGCGTCACCGAATTGAGAGAACATGGGTGCGGCAGCAATCCTTGGTGGGGAGAAGCGAGATGATCTCCCCAAGGACGGCGTCCGGGAGATCGCTGATGCGGTCCACCCGAGATTCTACGGGTTCCTAGGATCCGATGGGGGCGGGGTCGCCGCTTCTCCCCGCGCTGCCGGGTGCGGGATCTACAACAGGTGTTGCCGCTGGGGTCAGCTGACTCCATTTTCCTCGAGGGCGTCGCGTCACGCTCACGGATTTGAGCAGAGTAACGAATGACGAGCCTAGTTGTAGTGCGAGCGAAGAAGAAGGGGAGCTGGGGTGAGGGAGTCCTGGACTAGGGGGTGTCCGGATAGCCGGACTATCATCATCGGCCGGACTCCAAGACTATGAAGATACAAGATTGAAGACTTCGTCCCGTGTTCGGATGGGACTTTCCTTGGCGTGGAAGGCAAGCTTGGCAATACGGATATGTAGATCTCCTACCATTGTAACCGACTCTGTGTAACCCTAGCCCTCTCCGGTGTCTATATAAACCGGAGGGTTTTAGTCCGTAGGACGAACAACCATTACAACAATCATACCATAGGCTAGCTTCTAGGGTTTAGCCTCCTTGATCTCGTGGTAGATCTACTCTTGTACTACCTATATCATCAATATCAATCAAGCAGGAGTAGGGTTTTACCTCCATCGAGAGGGCCCGAACCTGGGTAAAAACATCGTGTCCCTTGTCTCCTGTTACCATCCGCCTAGACGCACAATTCGGGACCCCCTACCCGAGATCCACCGGTTTTGACACCGACATTGGTACTTTCATTGAGAGTTCCTCTGTGTCGTCACCGATAGGCTTGATGGCTCCTTCGATCGTCAACAACGACGCAGTCTAGGGTGAGACTTTTCTCCCCGGACAGATTTTTGTGTTCGGCGGCTTTGCACTGCGGGCCAATTCGCTTAGCCATCTGGAGTAGATAGAAAGCTACGCCCCTGGCCGCCAGGTCAGATTTGGAAGCCTAAACTTCACGGCTGACATCCGCGGAGACTTGATCTTCGATGGATTCGAGCCACAGCCGAGCGCGCCGCACTGTCACGATGGGCATGGTTTAGCTCTGCTGCCAGACAGTGCCCTGGAGGCCGCACATGAGTCCGCTCCGATCCTTAATTCGGGGCCGACCTTGCAGATCGAGGATGGGTGGCTAGACACCGCCTCGGGTGCTGCAACCTCTACGGTGTTGGAGCCGAATACTGACCTTGTCCCTTGTAAAGCCCGTGACTCCGAGGTGCCGGACTCCTCGCCGGACTCCGAACCTCCGGCGCCCCTACCAATCGAATCCGATTGGGCGCCGATCATGGAGTTCACCGATACAGACATCTTTTAGCACTCACCCTTTGGCGACATCCTGAATTCGCTAAAGTACCTCTCGTTATCAGGAGAGCCCTGGCCGGACTACAGTCAGGACGGTTGGGATGCGGACGACGAAGAAATTCAAAGCCCATCCACCACCCACTTTGTAGCCACTGTCGACGATCTAACCGACATGCTAGACTACGACTCCGAAGACATCGACGGTATGGACGACGATGCCGGAGACGACCAAGAACCAGCGCGTACGGGGCACTGGAAGACCACCTCGTCATATGACATATACATGGTGGACATCCCAAAGGATGGGAACGGCGAAGAAGCAGCGGAGGCAGATTCCTCTAAGAAACAGCCCAAGCGCCGACCTCAGCGGCGCCGCTCTAAATCCCGCCACAGCAAGAATGGAGATTACGGCACCGGAGATAATAACACCCCAGAGAGTGCCGAAGACAACCTCCTCCAGCAAGATTCAGCACAGGAGGACGGAGAAGCCAGCCCTCACGAGAGAGTGGCAGATGAAGAGGTAGAGGATGATAATTACATGCCTCCCTTCGGAGACGAGGCAAGCCTCAACGATGACGAATTCGTCGTGCCCGAGGATCCCGTCGAACAAGAGCGTTTTAAACGCAGGCTAATGGCCACGGCGAACAGCCTAAAGAAAAAGTAGCAACAGCTTCGAGCTGATCAAGACCTGCTGGCCGATAGATGGACCGAAGTCCTCGCGGCCGAAGAGCATGAACTCGAACGCCCCTCCAAAAGCTACCCAAAACGCAAGTTGCTCCCCCGATTAGAGGAGGAGTCATATAAACCTTCATCACCAGTGCACAATACGGCAGACCGACCACCTCATGGCCGCAACAGAGAGGCCTCCAGGCCCTCCATCAGAACCGTACCCCGGCACCGCTCGAAAAGTGCGAAGCCACGGGGGAATGTACCGGACTTGCGAGACATATTGGAGGACAAGGCAAGACAATCAAGATCGATCTACGGATCATGTGGGCGCCCCACAATGCGTGACGACTACCGTCGCGCCGGATATAGCAACTCTGGCCGGGCCGAACACAGTAGGCAAAGCTCGCTTGAGCTACGTCGTGATATTGCCCAAAAAAGAGGTGCCACACACCCACTATGCTTCATAGATGAAGTAATGGATCATCAAATCCCTGAAGGGTTTAAACCCGTGAACATTGAATCCTATGATGGCACAACAGACCCCGCGGTTTGGATCAAAGACTATCTCCTTCATATCCACATGGCCCGTGGTGACGATCTTCACGCCATCAAATACCTCCCAGTCAAGCTTAAAGGACCAGCTCGGCATTGGCTTAACAGCTTGCCACCAGAGTCAATTGGGTGTTGGGAGGACCTGGAAGCTACATTCCTCGACAACTTCCAGGGCACATATGTGCGACCACCAGACGCCGATGACCTAAGCCACATAATTCAGCAGCCAGACGAATCGGCTAGACAGTTCTGGACACGGTTCTTAACAAAGAAAAATCAAATTGTCGACTGTCCGGATGCAGAGGCCCTAGCAGCCTTCAAACATAACATCCGCGACGAATGGCTGGCCCAGCACCTAGGACAGGAAAAGCCGAAATCCATGGCAGCCCTCACATCACTCATGACCCGCTTTTGTGCGGGAGAGGACAGCTGGCTAGCCCGCAGTAACAAACTCAGCAAAAATTCTGGTAGTTCGGATACCAAGGACCGCAATGGCAGGTCACGTCGAAACAAAAACAAACGTCGCGTTAACGGCGATAACAATGAGGATACGGCAGTCAACGCCGGATTCAGAGGCTCCAAACCCGGTCAGCGGAAAAAGCCATTCAAAAGAACTACTCCGGGTCCGTCCAATTTGGACCGAATACTCGACTGCTCTTGCCAGATACATGGCACCCCCGAAAAGCCAGCTAATCACACCAACAGGGATTGTTGGGTATTTAAGCAGGCAGGCAAGTTAATTGCCGAAAACAATGACAAGGGGCCGCATACCGATGACGAGGAAGAAACCCGGCCGCCAAACATTAGAGGACAGAAGGGTTTCCCCCCACAAGTACGGACGGTAAACATGATATACGCAACCCACATACCCAAGAGGGAGTGGAAGCGTGCACTTAGGGATGTATATGCGATGGAGCTAGTCGCCCCGAAGTTCAATCCATGGTCTTCTTGCCCGATCACTTTCGATCGAAGGGACCACCCCACCAGTATCCACCATGGCGGATTCGCCGCATTGGTTTTAGACCCAATCGTCGATGGATTTCACCTCACCAGAGTCCTGATGGACGGCGGCAGCAGCCTGAACCTGCTTTATCAGGACACAGTGCGCAAGATGGGCATAGACCCCTCAAGGATTAAACCTAGAAAGACGACCTTCAAAGGCATCATACCAGGTGTAGAGGCCAATTGTACAGGCTCGGTTACACTGGAAGTGGTCTTCGAATCCCCAGAAAACTTCCAAAGCGAGGAGTTAATCTTCGATATAGTCCCGTTCCGCAACGGCTATCATGCTCTACTCGGACGGACCGCGTTTGCAAAGTTCAACGCGGTGCCGCATTATGCATACCTCAAGCTCAAGATGCCAGGCCCTCGAGGAGTCATCACGGTCAACGAAAACACTGAACACTCCCTCCGAACGGAGCAACACACAGCAGCTCACGCGGCAGAAGTACAGAGCAGCCTCTTAAGGCAATTCTCAAGTCTGGCCGTTAAGCGACTGGACATGGCCATGCGCGCCCGGAGTAACATACATCAAGACCACCTGGCACGTTCCGAGCACGTGTAGCAATGCGGCCCCAACCCTAGCCCTTGCATGATTGCAAGACTAGTCCTTCGCGTACAACATTACGCTCTGGAGATACCATGGGCATAGGGGGAGGGGCACGACCACGACAGGCCCAGAGTGCGGCTCAACCACACCAGGGGCTCCCAAGTGTGTCGCTCTTTTTCTTTTTTCTCTTTTTTTTACCCACAGGACTCCGTTCAGCAGAGGCCCTGTTCGGCAGCAGACCTGCCGAACCCACGATGCAACAGCCAGGGAAGGAGAAAGGCTACGACGAACACTCAGGTGGTCTCCATTACGAGCATTAAATCTGTTTAATACACCATTCCGCAGCCTACCCCTGGAGGGGGACATGTTTAATAGTCCAATCCCTTGCTTACCGCACTATTTGTATTGTTCTGCATTCATGGCAGTATTTCTGAATAAACAATGCATCGCTTTTTTCTTATAATTGCATCCCTTTCTTATATATGTTCGTTTATGGCATTTTGCATTCGTAGACTTTGGTACAGCCGAATACACCAGGGGCTTATGTTCCCCGCATTATGGTGTGATAAGTCCGAACACTTTCACAAGTGCGGCACCCCGAACTTATAGCATTATATGCATCGGCTCCGAATCATGTCTTGGGTCAATAGTTGGGTTTGCCCAGCTCCCATGTTTTGGTACCTTACGTTCCGTTTTATCGGCTAAGGTAGCACTGGGAGAACCATTACGATTGCGCCCCGGTTGAGCTGGGCGAGCGCCTCAGTGGAGAAAGCTAAAACTGACCGTCATGATAAGGCGAGAGCTGGTCGCTGTTCGAGAGGTCTTTTCGAGTCCCTAAAGACTTATGCCGCTTAGTGCGAGGAACCAACTTTGTCCGGCCCAGGCGTGGATAGCGCCCTGAACTCGGTCTTCCGAATACTAGGGGCTTCGCCGAAATTTTAAATTATAGAATTCTATGGCTAAGTGAGAGTGTTCAAGCATTATAAGTCCGGTTGCCTTGTTCGTCATGTTGAGCGCCTCCCTAGATGGACCCAAAAATGGGAACAAGAGCGCTCAAGTTTATCCCGAACACCCCAGCACTCGTGGCATGGGGGCTGAAGCCGACGACTTGCCATCTCTCAGATGTGATAAACGGCCGTACAGAAGGTAATATTTTAAATTAATAAGCGTTGCTTAGCACATATGAACAAAGTTTTCAGCGCACAGGATAACACATTGTGAGTCTACTCAAATATTACATCTTTGGAGCACTCATCCACAATCTTGCGGGCACCCTTCAGGACACTCTTATAATACATTTCGGGCGTGCGATACTCCTTGCCCGCCGGCGGCGCGTCCGTCAGAAGCTTCTCAGCATCCAGCCTGCCACAGTGCACTTTTGCACAGGCAAGGGCCCGACGGGCACCTTCAATGCAGGCAGAGTGCTTGACGACTTCCACCCAGGGACACGCATCCACCAGCCGCCGCACTAGGCCGAAGTAGCTCCCAGGCATGGCCTCCTCGGGCCATAGCCGAACTATGAGGCCCTTCATGGCCTGTTCGGCTACCTTGTGGAGCTCGACCAGCTACTTCAGCTGGTCGCTAAGGGGCACCGGATGTCCGGCCTCAGCATACTGAGACCAGAAGACCTTCTCCGTTGAGCTCCCCTCCTCGGCCCGGTAGAATGCGGCAGCATCGGACACGCTGCGAGGCAGATCTGCAAACGCTCCTGGAGAGCTCCAAATTCGGGTAAGTAACAGGTAATTCACATTCACATGCCTGCTTTGCATGAAAAATGCCTTACCCGCCGCTATTTTCTTCACCGCCTCGATCTCCTGGAGGGCCTTATGGGCTTCGGCCTTAGCGGCTTTGGCACTCTCAAGAGCCGAGGCAAGCTCGGACTCTCGAGTCTTTGAGTCGCGCTCCAAACTCTGATGCTTTTCCACGAGAACCTGGAGCTCTTGCTGCACCTCCGCCACCCGCTCCTCCTACTTTTCTCTCTCAGCTCGTTCCGCGGCCGCATTATGCTCAGCCGCGGACACAACCTCCTTCAGGGTCGCCACCTCGTTCGTGGCCCCTGCAGTGCCCATGTTATCCTTGTTATTTCTCTTGCAACCAAAATCCTTTTCTGTAAGGTACAAATTTAATACGGTGTTACTCACCTTCTTTGTCCTCGAGCTGCTTCTTGGCAAGGCCGAGCTCGTTCTCGGACCGCTCGAGGCTCTGCTTTAAAGCACCGACCTCCGCAGTCAGTGCGGTAGAGGTTAGCAGCGCAGCCTGCAATCCCATATTGACATATTTTTTAGAACTTCTGCGTATATCTTTATAAGATCCTTAGTCCGGCTTTTCTTTTCGAACACCGAACCGAGCATCAGGGGCTAATGTCTATGCGGTATTACATTGCATATTTTAAATTTCTTGCCTCAAAGCCTGTTAGAAGTCTATTGCAGGCTTCGGTCAGCCCGCTCTTGGCGAGCTGAACCTTCTGAATCACCGCACTCATGATAGTGCGGTGTTCTTCCTTGATGGAAGTGCCGTTGAGCGCCTCCAACAAGTTGTCCGGTGCCTCCGGTTGGATGGAGGCCGCCGATGTCACGGTCTTGCCCTTCTTACGAAGGGGCCGCCTGCCGGACTCCGGAACCACTGCTTGCAAAGTCCGGGAGGTTGCCTTGCGGCACCTCCGGAGCCTCCTCCTCCTCCTGATGGGTCCCCTCCTGGGATCCCACCTCGGCGTCGTCAGCGTGACGAGGAGTTGAGGCGGTCGGAAGGGAATCCACATCCGACGGAGCCAAGGTCCCGCTCGATGAAGCGGGAAGATCATCCTCGGCTAGACTACAGGTTGTATGCGGCATTAGAAGGACACTGCGTGGCACAAAGAGAAATTATAAATCATTCAGGAATCCGGATACTTACGATCTCGCCAGGGGCTTGGCCCTTGAGGGCCACTCCTTGTCGCCGTCGCCGGCATTGGCGGAGCAGTCCGGAGGAAGGGTCCTTCCCTTCTTGGACCCTTCGGCCTCCCTCGTTGGGGAAGCCTTCCTCTTCTTCTCTCCCCCCTCTTGGGGAGAGACCTCTTTCTCCTCCTTGTCTTCGGGGGAGGAGTTCGCCTCGGAGCCATCGGACGATGAGTCCGATACCACCTGGCGCCGGGAACTCCTTCGGGTTCCCGTGGCCTTCTTCTTGGCCTTCTTGTCCAGCACCACGTAAAGGGCCGGAACCAGCAGCCCCGTTAAACGGGTGTCCGCTAGGTCTTCGGGAAGGGGAGCCGGATAGTTAACCTGTCCGGACGTCTTCCGCTAGTCCTGTTAAAGGCATTGGGAGTTTAGATCCCGCATAGAGTCAAACTATGAAAGAAATGGGTGTCCCATAAAGGATAACCTAGCTTACCTCGCCGACCGGGCGCTGCATGCTTAATCTGCAATCTTTAGTTGCTGATGCGGGGGCTTCTCCGCCCTTGAACATCACCCTCCAGGTAGCTTCGTATGTCGTGTCGAAGAGCCCGCTCAGGGTCCTGTGCTGTGCCGGATCAAACTCCCACAAATTGAAGGCCCGTTGCTGGCAGGGGAGAATCCCGCGGACGAGCATGACCCGGATCACGTTGACAAGCTTAAGCTTCTTGTTCACCAGGGTCTGGAGACAGGACTAGAGTCCGGTCAGCTCCTGCGAACTACCCCATAGCAAGCCCTTCTCTTTCCAGGAGGTGAGCTGCATGGGGGTACTAGATCTGAACTCGGGGGCTGCCGCCCATTTAGGGTCACGCGGCTCGGTGATGTAGAATCACCCCGATTGCCACCCCTTGATGGATTCCACAAAGGTGCCCTCGAGCCAAGTGACGTTGGGCATTTTGCCCACCATAGGGCCTCCGCACTCCGCTTGGACGCCCTTGACCACCTTCGGCTTGACATTGAAGGTTTTTATCCACAAGTCGAAGTGGGGCTAGATGCGGAGGAAGGCCTCGCACACGACGATAAAAGCTGAGATATTGAGGATGAAGTTTGGCGCCAAATCGTGGAAGTCCAGGCCGTAGTAGTACATGAGCCCCCGGACGAAGGGGTGAAGTGGGAAGCCCAGTCCACGGAGGAAGTGGGGAAGAAATACGACCCTCTCATGGGGCCTGGGGGTAGGGATGAGCTGCCCCTCGTCAGGCAGCCGGTGCGCGATGTCGCTGGACAGGTATCCAGTGCCGCGCAGCTTCTCGATGTGCCCCTCTGTAATGGAGGAGTCCATCCACTTGCCTCCCACTCCGGACATGGCTGGAGAAGGTTGAGGCGAGATGTGCGGACTTGGGGGCTGGAGCTCGAGTGCGCGGAGATGGATAAGCAAAGGAGGAAGAAGGCGTAGGTAAAAAGGGTGGATCCTTATCCCCTTATATATGGGCGGACGAAGACTATGCATCCCCCCGGCCTGGTAAAACTCGCTTATCTCCCAAGCGCCGCAATCAATGGCGCGGTTGGGTTACCCACGTCTGTATTGATGGGAATCCCGGAATAAGGGGAACACGATCTCTGCTTCGACAAGACGTGCCAAGGAAACCGCTTCGCTAAACGCGCTGAGGTGGTATGGTAAAGCTTTGGTAGTGGTGTGACGTCACGACCACAAAATACGTCAGCAGATTGAACTTGTGTACATCTTATTCTCTCTACAGTGGTATGTCGAATTTATTTTGCAGAGCCGGACACTATCCTGGTGTTCACGATCTTCTATGAATTATTCGGAGGAGGAACCCGCCTTGCAATGCCGAAGACAACATGCGCGCCGGACTCATCGTCATTGAAGCCTGGTTCAGGGGCTATTGAGGGAGTCCTAGACTAGGGGGTGTCCGGATAGCCGGACTATCATCATCGGCCGGACTCCAAGACTATGAAGATACAAGATTGAAGACTTCGTCCCATGTCCGGATGGGACTTTCCTTGGCGTGGAAGGCAAGCTTAGCAATACGGATATGTAGATCTCCTACCATTGTAACCGACTCTGTGTAACCCTAGCCCTCTCCGGTGTCTATATAAACCGGAGGGTTTTAGTCCGTAGGACGAACAACCATTACAACAATCATACCATAGGCCAGCTTCTAGGGTTTAGCCTCCTTGATCTCGTGGTAGATCTACTCTTGTACTACCTATATCATCAATATCAATCAAGCAGGAGTAGGGTTTTACCTCCATCGAGAGGGCCCGAACCTGGGTAAAAACATCGTGTCCCTTGTCTCCTGTTACCATCCGCCTAGACGCACAGTTCGGGACCCCCTACCCGAGATCCGCCGGTTTTGACACCGACAGGGGGTTTTCTATAGGAGTGAGGAAGAAGGGGAGCTGGGGTTTTCTGTAGGAGTGAGGTGAGGAATTTGGGGGTACGAGTGGAGCGAGCTGACGTGAGGTGGGTGGGAGCGAGGAGGAAGAAGAGCACCCAGGTGTTTTTTTTGG
>NC_057813.1:520659840-520672733 GCF_018294505.1 Triticum aestivum
GTGTGCTGGGTGTGGGTAGCGCCTTTTGAATTATTTTTACTATTTACTAGTGTGGATTGGCTGTTTTGTCTTGGGCCCAGAGAAATAATTACTACTAGTAGAGTGGAGACACTCTATAGCTACCCAGAAAAACAATTACTACTAGTACAGTGGAGACACTCTACCGCTTCTGGCTCCTCCTAGGTCATTGAAACATCTCCCTCTACTGAATGTCGTTATACTTTTGTTCATCGACATGCGGGCCATGCAGCGCGCGGGCCCCAATGCCATCTAGCAAATTAGAAGGTAGTATGTAGGTGGAGAGTCACCCCGGTCGTAGTGCGGCAGTAACGAGCCGTCGTATCACAAAACCCCACCTCCCCGCAGTCTAAGTTTGACGGACGAAGCAACCATCATTTCATTCTTCGCTGAATCCCCTTCTCCCTCACCGTCTTCAAGAAAGGCAACACTCGCATCTGCTACTATTCTTCTCTCCCAACGAAGGGAAGGTAAGTTGATCCATGATGTTGGTATATTTTCGTTCAGAGAAAAAAAAAGAACTTTTGCAAAGTAGTAACCGATCCTCACTCTCTTTTTTGTTTCATTGTCATTGCGATTGTGTTTTCCTTTCAATGGTCTCCTAGTATTCGTCAGTTTCATGATGGACCAAGGCGAACCAGGCAAAGATCTGCCGATATTGGAGCAGACGCGGAGGCTGATCCCCACAAGACAGAGAGCTCCAAGAAGATGGAGGCAACCACCGAGCCGACCCCACATACGCTCACAGCCACTACTAAGATGGTCAACGCCCTGTTTGAGGTTACAACCCCCATGGCACTGCAGGAGCAGTTTTCCCCCTTCGAGGATGTGTCCCCCCCCCCCACTGAGCTGCCCAAGGTGATTTCCTTCTTTGCCGATCTCGATTGTGGTTTTTCATCTAAGTATGTGGTGATTTTTTTATAAAAGGAAGTATGTGGTGATTAATAATGCAAAATTTTATTAGCTTCGATGCCATGCTATACATAGTGGTTTAAATAACTTGTGTTTCTTATACTGAAAAGTAATTCAGAATTTGTTTCTGTTTCAATTAGAGCCCTGATGCAGACAAGGATTGTGTTGTTGTGCATGTCACTCGCTATGAGGCGGACGACCTGAATATACGGACTGGGAAAACAGAGTTCTTAGGTTGTTGGATCCTGGAAGCCATTTGCGGTTATACCAATGAAGAGTTGTATTCCAGCCTTACTATTGTCAGGCGTGTTGTCCAGGGTGTACTGAAGCACAAGAAGTTCAAAGCTACTCCTTCGTTTGTGAGGCATACTATTCTTGTCAAGCTTACGCAGGAAGATGACGTGGCATGCCTCCACAAACAAGTTTATCAGTGGCAAGGCCACAAGGTTGTCTTCATGAAGGTTCACAGGATTGAGCTGCTGCGGGACGTCCTCGATGATGTTCATGGCAAGGTCCGTCTTGTGTCCAACCCAAATTAGATCGAGGCATGAAATAGTTGCCCCAGCTAATGTTTAGTAGTAGTTTGGATTGTGTCTAATTATCCGAACCTTGCCTGTTATAGACCCCTCTGGGGCTAGTACTCTATTTAAATCTGTCTATGGGAACTGCTGCTACTTTTGTGTGCCCGTGAATCATGTGAGAACCATCGTAATTGTTGCCGAAATAGATGCGTCCTCACTAGCTTTTTCATGAATATGGCATGGTAAGAAATAAGTTGTCACGGTTTATCATACGAGCAGTGTGTGTTTTGATGAAATAGAGCACTCGTTCGAGAACCGTGCGCTGACGTATACATAAGTACTTGTAAACACTATTGGTGCTACCGCACTTTTAAGCAGTTGTGCAAAACACGGCACATTGGCTCAGCTCGCTTCAACACTAGGCTATCGACCAGCTAACAATCAACAATCTGCTGTCTGACATATAAGCAACTATGTATCTTGTTACAGTGGTTCATGCAGTTAATTGAGGCCACAATGTAATAAATTCCAAACGTTCAACGCTAGTCCAGCGCTCATGTGGAACACTCACATTAAACTCGTCTTCATAAAAATCTTGAAAAGCACAAGCTAAGCAATTTTATACATCTGAATGATTCATAGAACATAACAAACATATACTAGTTCACAGCAAAAGACAAAGTTGTGAGAAGGTTTACAAATCAGGAAAAAACAAGCAAGGCTTCTCTGAGCAAAGGGCCTCCCGACAGGCTTAAATTTCCTGGAGTTCACTCTGGTTTTTTCTTGTTGCCACCATCTAGGGTTAGGTTCTCTCATTCTAGAATAACCAATTATAATTGTGGTCTCAGCTGGAATGCTAAACTGAACCATGAAGTGTACTGACCAGGTGAAATTCTTGTGCATTCCACTAAATTTAAGCACCGCTATTTTCATAAATAAGCAGACCACAATGCCTCTTGTCCGCGCACCTGTCCAAAAAACCGTTGTGCAGCCGTGCCAGCTAGTCCTCGGTCCATGGGTGAACTAGTAGAAAGAGCATTCCGGACTAGGATGCAGTTGTTTTCGCTCGTACCTACACTGCAATCAAGAAGTAAAATGTACGAATCAACTTATTTTAGATTGCGTTGGTCATTCTACCTTAGTTACTACCAGTGCAGGGATACCTTGAAGACGGGAGGTTAGACGACGACAACGGGGGATAGCCATCTCATTTTGCGCAGTTGTACTAAAACTGAGGTGTGTGCTTTTGATTGCATGGATAGAAACGATACGGAGACAGACATCCCGAAATGATATGGAGACAGACATCCCTGTTTGCGCAAATACAAAATACGGTTATTTCAATAGTGACGGATATTACTACTTTCCCCCGTTTCCTCTTAGAACCAACTCCTAGATTCATGCTACAGCTTTCCCACTTTCTTCCCTGTTTGAACCAACGCTTTGAGTTGACTGTATGAACTAGCTTTACGTCTAATAATAGTAGAAGTCTAAGTGGCTTTGGAATAGTGGACGGAAGTAGAAAAGGATCCACACGAAAGGGGAAGAGCTGGGGCAGTAGAGCAAGGCATGTTTCGAAGGAATATATACCTGATGATCGTCGGCATGTGGCAAAGACAGCGTCGGGAGGCCGCATCTTGGCCACAATACCGCAGGAAGGAAGAAGGGGTCGGAGGCCCTCCCGAGCCGGCGCTCTCTCGGAGAGAACGACACGACCGCCGATCGGGACGCGCGGGCAGCCGTTGGTCTCCTCCCTCGCCGCTGACGACAGCATGAACGCTCCACCTACACCCCCTGCCCCGGTCGAGGTTGTCCGGCCGGATTTGTGACCAGCCGTGAGCTGAGAGAGAGAGTGTGGCCACCTATGTCTTGCTTAGATCTGGAGCGCATGAGAGAGTGAACGAGAGGAACCCTAGTAAAGCAAGCGCTAAGGCTCCTGCTTTTATATATAGTGGAGTGATTGTTGTACCGGCTTCAAAAAAATGCGCTCCTACGTGTACCCGCGAGTGGGTGTGAGATTACTAGTGCGTGAGTGCACCGCTTCTCTTCGTGAGAGTACAATATATACTATGCCCAAAGAACATTCGCCGCAAGAGTAATAATATAAGTGTGTGACGTGTGAGCTAAAATAAAATGTGCGCGCCGTCTTTTGTTTTTTAGAAGTTCTGAGTGCAGGGTGTGAAGAGCACATATGTGCGTGACGTCTACCTGCAGATAGACGATGGGTGCCACGTGCGAGTCTGTGAGAGGACTCGGGAGAGTTGTGACTCGTGAGGGTGCATGTGCTTGAGAGAGGGGGGCACGTAACAATGCAATGCATATGTCCATATATCATTATCAGACAAACGTTCACCACAAGCCTTTTCCTGACGAACGCCGTAAGAACCGTTAGATCGGCATCCGATAGTGTCAGTTTTGCCATGTCATTTAACAGAACAGCCACTCCTCCTACACACAAATCTTCCACGTGAGTGTTAGCAACTGCCGTATGCTCCCTCCGTTTCGAAATGCAGTGCATATAGCTTTATTGAAAATTAGAACCTCGCAAACTTTTACCGAGTTTTCATGTACCAAACTGCACATGTAGAATACCCTGTATGTATCATTTCATTCATCTTCGAGAGGTAACTATAAAGATGGGTGAGGAGTCTACAAAGAAAGACCACCGTATCACCCGCAGCAATTTCAACCATCCTTTAGTGTCGAGGAATATCATAGGAACTCTATATGATATGATTTTTATAGGATTTTTTTCCTTTAGAGCCAATTGGTTCATAGGAATAGATTCATATACTCTACATTTCAAAGGAAATAAACATGATATCATTTCTATAGCTTTAGAGCCACTTGGTTCATATGAATGGATTCCTATACTCCCTTAATTTCAAAGGAAAATAAACATTAGCGTATATTCAATAGAAAAGTTCCTATGATATGAACCAAATTACTTCTCTTTACTAATCCCTCCTCATAGGAATTGAGGTACATGTCATCTCTAGATTCAATAGGAAAGTTCCTATGATGTGAACCAAATGACATCTCTTTTCCAATCCCTACTCATAGGAATTGAGATCCTCCATGTCATTTCTTTCCCTACAACTTCCATGTATACATCTTCTATTCCTAAATAGATAGTACAACCCACTAGTAGCTTTTTTCCAAAACATGCAACTATGGCACAAGAACTATATAGTGTGCCAATAACTTTGAAAGATGGTCGCTGGATGAAGCTAACCCGACTGTGCAGAGATGGGCAAATCCGAGCACTACTGGCCATTGGATATCATCAACATTCCACCAGATCTGCCACATGTACAATTTAGAAGACTCCATGGTTGAACTTAAGCATAATCCATAAACCTCAAAACACAAGCACTTCTCCTTTGTTCTAGAATCTTCTGTATCATAATTGATTATTATTTTCTAAATGAATTGCCATTATTTTTTTTACTTTATGATTTACAGTGCACAACCCCATGAATCTTAACATTTTTATAAAACTAATTGATTTTGAATTAGATGAACTACAAGAACTAAATGAACATCTACATCATGCATATATGACTCAAAGCTTTACATGCTATAGTGTGTATTTATTCATAATTTGGTTTCGAAATCTCATGCGTTCAATACATGTGTACCTTACTAGTTTTGAGTAGACTAGCAAATTTCACACGGCCCCGGGTATATCAAAATGTAGGGCCCATGCATCATTGCCTTTCGATAGAACCTATGTCCACAATTTTTTGTACGTGCTATATCTCCACTAGTCCCCGAACCCAAAATGTTGCCTCGTTCCCGTAAAACCAAGCGGCCCACACATATTTAAGGCATCGACTCGAAACCGTTTACTACGACGTGGCCCCGCACACCGTAGTACTCCTAGAAACCCTACCGCCGCACTCATCATCGGTTTTCTTCAAGAGGACGAGGAAGAAGCCGATTTGTAGTGGAGGCGCTTTCAGAAAAAGGATCTGTAGTGGAGACCCCTACCCTAGGGTGCCCTAGGTAGCTGTCGCACGCATCATTGTTTTCTCTTTTCTTTATGCTCTTGTGCGCTAGAGTGAAATGATGGTTGCTTCGTCCGTACAGCTTAATGCGGGAAAGGGGGGCTTTGTGATTTGACCCATCATTGCTCATTTTCTACTACTGTGACGCTATGACCGGGGTGCCTCCAATTCCAACCGCTGCTCCGAACTATAATTTGGTGCATCGCACGTGGAATAAGACGGTGGATGAGACACATGTCTGCCAAAGGGGTCCTGTTAAGTGTGTCGCCATTTCATGTGCGAACTGACCCTGCTTGAGTTGCTACGCCAACACGACAGGAGCAGCCTACCACTTGGTTTTGCTCCTTGGTGAATCCCGACTATGTTGATCTAAAAAGATACATGCTGAACTACCCTCTCCGTCTCAGTTTTTTATTTGTAGGCGTCTCGGTTTATAGGGCCTGCACGTAGTTCTAAGTCATCCATTTGACTAACTAAATATGAGTTACTATGTTACAAAAAGTATATCATTGGATTCTTATTGGTTGATATGTGAAGACACAAGAAACGAGGTAGAAGTTAATGCACCGCGCCTTAGTATTTTGGGATTATTTGGTTTTTGTAAGATGACTTACTCCCTCCGTCTAGGTGAGTAAGTCATCTTAGGTTGTGCACCGTGACCAAGGAGAAGGGGAAAACGAGAGACATTAATGTTTATTTGCTAATTAATAGCATTGCATGCAATGAACTAACCACTGCATGTCATGTGTGTAGTCTCAAGTCATTAAAAACATGCACACCCCTCATCTCTTATTGGTTAATATGTCAAGAAACAAGAAACGAGGTAGAAATTAATGCACCGCACCTAAGTGTTTTGGGATTATTTGTTTTTCATAAGATGACTTACACACCTAGACGGAGGGAGTACTCACCTAGACGGAGGGAGTAGTTGTATTTAAAAGTCAAGGCCGGGGCTTTTCCTGCGCGGTAGGCGGGGCAGTTCCGCCTAGTCGGTTCGACATAGACGCGAGAAGAGAAGGGAGTAGGCTGCTGCAAACGTAGGGCTGTGTGATTTGACAGCGAGTTACTGCTGGACAGGTGGGGGCCCGTGATTTGACTTGCCATTATCATTTTAACTGCGGCGCTATGACCGGCGTGAGTCTCCCGATTCCTGACAACCTCCATACAGGTGCCTCTCCCAATGCTCCACCATGTAGTAGTAGAGGCTGGCTCTTGCATGAGAGCCCACTTCTCCACTTTTTCCTTGCCTCTCTTTCCTCCACATATGCAAAAATGCCATGTAAAGCGCACTATTGTACTTACTTGCTCCTACATGTGCTTAAGCTTGCCACATAGGCATAAAGTCTGATGTGGCAAGTTAATCAAGAAGAGAGAGACTAGTTTGGTGACCCAAGGAAGAAACGGTGCTAAGCGCGTGTACCTAGGTGAAAAGACAAATTTGAGTCTATAGCTAATTAAATGAAGCAAACTTAGCAACACCATTTCATTGGAAGAGGTCACTCCTTGGCAAATGCAATAAATACTAGTACTCCCTGTGTCCCATTATATAAGAACGTTTTTGACACTACACTAGTGTCAAAAACGTTCTTATATTATGGGACGGAGGGAGTACGAAGAAAGAGATAGAGAGGAGTAAAAAAATACACTTATAGCCAACCTTATAGCCAACCTTGTTGTAGTATGAGTGACTAAGTGATGACTATGTATGACATGCCAACATCAGATAGCCTAACACACCGTGTTAAATCTCCAAGGGCGTGACCGCGCGAGCGACGCGATGGTCATGGTAGGCGCGACCATGATACGGGCTGCTGGCAGCCCTTGGATCTAAGATCAAACGGTCGCATGCTAAGTTGCTGAAAATTTTAAGAATAAACCTCCAGGATAGGATATTCACCCATAGGTCTAGAATCACGCCATGAAACCGTTCGATCTCAGATCCAAGGGCTCTCGGAAGCCCGTATCATGGGAGAATGGAAAGCCACTACCCTGCCGTTCGCACGCTGGCAGTTCGCTCCTACTCGCCCCTGCACGTCCTTCAATACTACGGCGGTTCGCTCGTAGTCGTCTCGTCCATTCACGTTATGGCAGTTCCACTAATCCTAACCCTCCTCCCAAATCCATGGTGTCCCAAATCTCCCCGATCGGTGGTGAGTATAAGGTTAGAACCATCACCGGCGATGAGTTCGACGTCATCTACACCCGTACTTCCGCGATGGTGAAAGGATGCGTTTCTCGCTTCAGACGCATGTTTGAAAACTCACATGATGAGTGGGTCACTGGGCTAGATGTTGAGTACACCACAGTCGTGGGACGAGAGAAGGTTCTAAAGGACGAAGAGAGGAAGAAGCCCACCGTGATCCAGGTTTGCGTACATAACGTTTGCTTGGTCTACCACATATGCCATGCCAACATTGAGTGCGAGGATTTTAAGAACTTCCTCGAGGACAAAACAGTCAAATTCGTTACTGTAGACTTTAAGAACGACAAAGAAGTCCTGCGTCGTATTGGCCTCGTTGTAGGCAACCCCTTCGACCTCCAGAAGAATCGGCTGGTGCCCTCTTGTCAGCCTTCAATGCTGACCCTTGCCGGAGCCATGGTTCATCCTTCGTACGGTAAACTAGAGAAACCTCATTACACGTTTCATCGTCATGCATGGAAGCGGAATGTACTAGATATAGACCACATCCAGTATGATGCAATGGATGGCTACCTTTGTTTCAATATCTACAAGGGTTGGATGAAGAGCAACAGCCAAGTTGGCGGTTCAAGCAAAGAAGTATCGGCCAAGCGGAAGAGGGACAAGGACGAAGTCGAGGACGTGGACGAGGACTCCGAGTAAGGTGGCAGTGTCGTTGCTCATGGTGGTTCTAAACTTCTAATGCAGTGTCTACCGGATTAGTTGCATAGTTTATTTTCAGGTGTGCTTAGTTTAAATTGAGGGGTGTGTTGTGCTGAGCCCCCAGCAGAACTATGTTATGTTTCTTCTTGTTACTTTAACTCTTCAGTATGTACATACTAGTACTAGTATTTCTTTAATAGAATTTAGCACCCCAATTAAGCACGTACTAGCCTTTTTAATAGTACTCCCTTTATTTTTGTATACAAGGCCACAAACTCGGATTACAGGTACCAATGTAAAATTTAATGCTTTCTTTACAAGTCAACTTTTCTTCTTGTTTACCGAGATCATTAATACTCCGCATGCATGCAAAGAAACTGAGTAGAGGAAGTAGATGACTGTCATTATGACTGCATGCATGAAAGTATTAAACATATTGTTAGTACGAGAAAATATCATTAACTTTGCCTCGATTACTGTTGGTGGCCTTGTATAAATGCAAAATGTATAATCTATAGTGGCCCTGTGTATAAAAATGGAGGGAGTACTATATGCATAATTTGGCGACAAGCGCTCTCTATATGTACCACCTTTTTTTAAATTTCAATTTTTGCTCCATGGCGCAATCCATCGATAGTCGAGTACTACTGTACAAAAGTATACATTTTTTAAAAGGTTAGCGTACTGTTCATCACATATATATATAGCCAGTTAAATTCTCAACCTAGAACGACGTGCATGCCATGTAGTAAACCGATCCGGAGGAAGTAGAGTAGTAAAAATGAGGTGATTTTACCAAGCGATGGGCGGGGGAGCATGGCCTGTCATGTGGTCCCACGTGTCATGATGTACCAAGGCGATGCGCGTGTCCCTCTTGAGGCAGAAGCAATACTAGTACGTGGTTTGAGATGATGTCGAACCGAAGTGTGAAATAATGGTTGCTTCGTCCGTCTGGGAAGGTGCGACATTGTGATTTGACGTCTCATTGCTCATTACTAATACTGGGCCGGTACGAGTGGGGTGCGTCCCCCCTGCTGTTTTGCACTGTTATTTGGTGCTTGCCACGTCGACCCGGTTGCTATATGTCCCACATGTCGGCGACAGGAAGTACAGAATTCATGAAAGGGAGCATCGACGGAGGAGTATACTACAGAATTCATGAAAGGGAGCGACTTAGTTTTGGAAAAATCTGTTTTTACGGAGTACGTACCCACTAGGGTTTATAGGGCTCATCTAAAAAACATTCGTTTTTCTGTTTGATAAGTCTCAATTCTATTATACTAGTAGTAGTACCATTACATGTTGGATTTCGAGTTGCGTTAGATCACCCGACGCAAGCAGTGTCAAGAGGAAACTAACCAATGCATGTACAAGTTCATGGAAATTTAGTGGTCATTCATGCATTCGTTCTAATTAATGCCTCGGTAAACATAACTTCTTGAGAAAAACGAGCGTCCTGTGCAAACTACGAAATTAATTCGACCACTCACCGTCTACCTTGGTTGGAGAGATTTTGAAATTGAGCCATAAACTGGAAAGGAGGAAGTAGTAACTTTTGTCTCGATTACTATTTGTGGCCTTGTATAGATACAAATTGTATTTTTTTATAGTGGCCTTGTATAAGTAAATAGAGGGAGTACTAACCAAAGTACGTAGTAGGGACGAGGAGTAAACGGAGGGAGTAGTTAAATTTTCTCCTCGTGCTACGAGCCACCGCGCGCGTGGGCGTGGGAGCGGGCGTAATGGCGTACAGTAGTAGTAAGCTTCACCTCATCCTGCGAGCCACCGTGCCCGTGGGCGGGGGAGACGACGTATTAAGCAAGTTTCTCCTCGTTCTGCGAGTTGACGGGACACATCAAAAGTACTCCAGTGTATAGAGCCTTGCCTCTAAGGTAGACCCCACATGGTTTGCCTCTTTTTTTAATTTAACATAACGCGTCAAGTTGCAATTTGTTTGTTCACCCGTGGTAGACGATCCTCCCTCCACCAAGTGGACAACCAGTACACATGCCAAATTACCACGTGGGCTGCCTTTTTCGTACAGAAATGAGCTCCACCGTGTACCCGCGCGGGTGTGGTTGGGAAAGAGACGGGAGTACGTGCGCCGTGCGTGCACCTCTTCTCTTCGTGCACGTCCCCCACCTACGTGGGTGTGTGTGAGAGAGATACAAACCTAGACATAATGCGCCGTCCATCCCCATGCCTCCGCCCAGTCCAACCACCAGTCACCACCACAGCACCACGCCCCACTCCTCCTCACCTTATCTCTCATATTTCTCCCTCCATTTTTATATAAAGGGGCCACTATCAAAATTACAATTTGCAGATATACAAGGCCACTAACACTAATCGATGCAATATTAATGGTGTTTGCCTCATGGTACTAGCAAAGGAGGACATTAATTATCCCTTGCATGCATGCAGGAGTTTGTAAAAAAAATGCATCTTGATGTTTCGTGCAATGCACGGGCATCTTGCTAGTCCATGAAAACAATACATGGAAAAATTCCACGGCGAATGAGGGAGTTGAATCTGTTGGGAGGGGCTGTTTAGATCTTGCCTGGGGTAGCCAAAATATTGGCGACCCTTTTGTCCACCGGTGCCTTTGCCACCGATGAACGAGGAACGGCTCGGGTGCTCATGCTGTCATGCATCCTCCAGCGCGCACGTTGGAGATGAGCTCGCACGAGCTATGTTTTTTTGTCCCACAACACCGCACGAGCCGCCCGCAGACCGACCGGCGACCCGCAAATTACACCATCCAACAGTAGCCGCACACATTATGACAGCAACTCAACCAACCGGACGAAATTCACGCAAACACGTAGACAAACTGATATTTCATATAAATAACGACGGAAATCATATAAAATACCAGATTTTCACACAAACATGACGGATTTCATTACATTCAAATGAACTACGCGGTGCTAGTTCTGGACAGCACTTGTATATAACACCTGGCCTAAATGGTCGCCCGCCGATCAATTTGTGTTCCTCATGTCCGGCAGCATGATCACCGGACTGCCGGGAGCCCCGGAGGTATATGCTTCAGCGCAAAGGATGGCTCGCTTCCCCACTGCCCAACTGATATCATTGCCGAAGATGATGGTGGCCGGCACCGGTTCGAGTTCATCACCGGCCACTACTTCGCCATGGCCAGCACCGGCTCGAGTTCATCCTAACATTGACCTCTTCCGTGGAGCCCATGCGGGGTCGACGAAGGTCCTCGCAACAAAAGGATCCGGCAAGACACCTACTGTGTACGCCGGCGTCGCCTCTGTGGTGGCCTTCATGGGACCCAAGCGGCGGCGGCCTCCCATGTTCTACTTCTCCTTGATGATGACGGCGGACGCGCAGGCGCTGGCCACCGACTCGTCGCTCTCAACGCACCCGGCTTCTATCGCTGCTTGCATGGCACGACCGCCGGCATGGGAGTCTCGACCACAGAAACGGGAGACGCGGTACAAGGTGGCGGCGTGGATGGCAGCAACGACGCTCGTGCGCCGCTCCTCGTCGAGCTGGCCTGGAGCGGCGAGTTGCTGAACCGCGTGCCGGCTTGGGGCGGCAACTGGCTCCGTCGGGCGAGGGGAGGGAGGTGGATCAGCGAGCTGCATAGCTCATATCCGGCGGGCTACCCAGCCGGCTTGGATGCGGAATAACTACTCTTTGTAAGCCATTGTAAGAGTGGACAAAATGGTGGAGGAGATAGGGGAGCGGCGGAGGTGTGCGATTCTTGGCTGGCGTTTGTCCTCGTTTAAATAGGAGATTAAATAGACGGCGGAAGGGAGGAGCTCGGCCGGCGTTGCGTTTAACGCCGGCCCGGCCATGAACGGACGTGTGTCCAGAGTGGGTTTCTCGGCTTCCACACTGGAGGGTTTCATGGAGGCGTTTGAATGCGGCACGGAGGTGTGTTCAGTCGGGCGTGCCGCGAGTGGCGCCCTCGACTCTGACCTAGGACACCGTGCTGTTCTTCCACTGATGTGGGGGCTCTTTGGGTGCATGGCCTGCATGTCAGTGACCCAACGCAGGCAGCGCACAACAGAGGAACCTTTGGTGGGCCAGGGCGGTCAGAAGCGGGCATTTCATAAACCGATGATTGTTCATTGAGTGTGATGTCATCTTTTTCATGTAGTTAAGCCTACTATGTTGATAGCCCGTTCGATACATTGTGATTCATAAAGATCGATGCAAACATCAATGTTCTGCTTATCACAGATAAGATTGATTAATACCCGTAACAATCCATGTCCTTAACAAAGGGTGCATGCACGTATAGGTTGAGCGTGTGTCTTGCGTTGTGTGCTGTGTGCATGCAGGCGTGCGAGTGTTGGGTGCGTGCAAGGGTGCGTTTCAGTGTTGCATGCATGGGTGCGTACGTGCGTGTGTTCGTGAGTGCATGTGTACATGTCAGTGTTGCACGCCAGCATGCGTGCGTGTGTATGTTATGTGTACGTGTTAGTGTTGCAAGCCTACATGCGTGTGTGTCTTGCGTGCGTGCATGTGTACGTGCGGGGTGAGGCTACACGTTAGTCGACTGACTTTTTCATCTCTGGTCATTAGATTTTCCACCCGTTGGATACGAAATCA